>NW_006442484.1:3039683-3048665 GCF_000325575.1 Pteropus alecto
GAGGGCGGGAGCAAGAAAGAGCAAAAGAAAGAAAAAATGAAAGAAAGAGAAAAAAGAGGTTATATATGTATTCTTCAAGACATTTTATCTCAGTTTCTGATACCTGCTGTGTTGTTCCAGGCTTGCCTCACCTGACATGTGAAATTCCTTGTCTTTCAGATGGAGTACCATTTACCTGGTGGATTGGGCGGTCCAAGGAAAGGCATTCTTACTGGGGAAGTGTTCCTCCTGGAGTTCAGCAATGTGAATGTGGCCTGGATGAGATTTGCCTGGACATTCAGCACTTTTGCAATTGTGACGCCGACAAGGATGAATGGTAATGGGAATCATGATCTTTCTGCAGTTGTGAAGGAAGCACATTAATTGATGTATAACATTTCTTCCAAAAGAAAAAGACATGAATCAGAAAGGCAATGTAAACTTGGACTCCCTAATAAATGTGATAGTTTTTAACTTGGAAAATCATCAGTGCTAGTGCTTTTAGGACTATTACTGAGGTTTGTAACATAAAGCATTTTGTCCCATCATCACTTCCTTATATTCTAAACATTCTATTCTAAACAAAAAAACAAAATGTAATATTTAGCTTTGTGATTTAATCTGTGTTCCTATAGTGTATGGAAGGTAGATTTGGGGAGAGAGTGTGGGAAATGGGGATGTGTAATTATACAGGCTGTTTCTTCATTCTCTCATTTTCCCACTGATATTTCAGTTACTAGTCTACCTTATTACTGCCAAAATATATATATATAGCAAAGAAAATTTATTAATCATCTATTTAATCCAGCAACAACCTATTAAATCTTTATAATTTTCTCATTTTTATATCTTAAAGTTGAGGAATGTGGATTATAGAGAAATTAAATAATTTTCCAAAAGTCACACACACCTATTAAGGAACAGATCCAGAATTTGAACTCAGTTGTAGCTAAAACCAGAGTTTCTCTTTCTGTCTTACACCAAGTTACTTCTGTCAGACACAACTTAGTTTTCAGTTACCATGTCCATAACATCCCTTTCCCTTTGTTCTTGAGGTAAACTACTCATTTTCACTGTATTGATTAAGAAAAAAATGTACAGAATACTTCCACGCCTACTTTTGTTTTGACTGAATTTAAGGAATTTTTTGGTTTTGGCTTTCCAATTTTGCTTGCTTCATCAAATGCTGCTCAATATTACTAGGATTTCCTATGTTGGCCTGCTTTCAACCCAGTTGAAATTTATTTTAAGTACTTTTTTTCACTGGTAAACAGCATAGACTGTTTCAAATGAAGTTGTAGGTTGTCGAAACCTCAGTTTGGTAAGAAAAGGACCAAACATTTAGTTCCATGAGATTCAACTAAATAGCCCAACCCTTCAGAATGCTACAGGGCTGCTTGAGCCCCAAAGCAAATTACCTGGATGCCTTCGCTGAAACTAGAAATCTTCCCATGTGTCAATTCAAATAAAGTTGACTGTAGGTAGAACAGACTTCTCCATAGCATTGTGGATGCCTGCAAATTAAATATAACTCATTTTCCAAATGAAGAGTATGCCGCTTTTAACATTATGTCCTTCCATACCTACTCCTGTACAGTAGAAGATCAGATTTAGTTTGCTGAAAAGGTAAATGCATAAGATTTGGGCAGAATAATGACCAAAAATTGCATCTATAAGCTTAAGAGCTATATATGGAAGGGTTAGATGGTTGTATTTCCAGAAAAAAAAATGTCCAAAGTCCTCTGAAACCAGAAGCTTAAATTCTCCCTCTCTCTGTCTCTGTCTCTCTCTCTCTTTTGATTAATTCCCATTCACTATGCATGACACTAGAAATGTATAGATGTATAGATTTGATAGAAACACCTTCCTTTCATTGTATATAACCAAAAAAGTTGATATCAAAGGAAGAATATAAAGAGTTATTGAGAAGGAGAAGCATTCTCCTAATTACCTTCAATTCTCACTCCTTTTTTGACTGAATTCTTGATCTTTGCTTGCTGTTTAATTTTCTATGGTATAGCCCTTTCATACTGATATAGTCCTTTCAATACTGCCTCTGTGCCTTTCCTTCCTAGAGAACAACTGAGAAGAGCTGAGCTTAATTTACTGAACACTGCGAGTCAGTGAGAGAGAATAGCATCACATCACTTAAAAGGCCATCATGTTTAAGTGCCTCCACACTCTCTTCTCTAGGACTTTCTAACGATCATCTCTTCTACTCAGATTGTAGCCTCTTACTCCTTTGACTTGCACACTAGTTTACTAAACTTGGAACCCTTCATATGTTGACTTAACTTTATTGTGTATGCTATACTCAGGAAACTCTTCAAAACATCTTTGTCACACGTTTACTGAGTACCTACTCTGTGTCAGTAAGAACATTATAGTCCCTGACCTTGAGGAAATCACAGTGCAGTAGAGAAGTAAAAGCTAATTAGTTAGCAAAAAATGGGCAAATGTGATGAATTTTGTAATAAAGGGAAACACAGATGTGCCCAGACTAGGTGTGGATATAAGTTGGGGATAGTTAGATTTCAAGGAATACTGGTGGTTAAGTTTTGAAGAACCAGAAGTTACCTAAAGTTAGTTTAGTACAGGTAGGCAGAATCTCCATGTGTTCTAAGAGGGAATAATATAAAAATTACTACTTTCCTAGAACACAAACATATCAGTGTGGTTGATGCACAGTTTTCATATGGGGAATTTACAAGAGATGAACACAAGGAAGAAAGTTAAGCCAGATAATAAAGCTCTTTGTATGTGAAATAACAATGAGCTAGATTTGTCATGAAGATTGCAGACACAGACAAGACATTCAGACCTAAAACATGGCAGAGCCTTGTGGAAATGCATTCATTTTTTAATCTATTCAACTGTGTTATTTACTGCAGAAAGGAAAAGTACAAAAACTGATACAATTGTGAAACAGTTAATCATGTTAGTAAACATTCTTTCAACTTTATTCTTGGTTAACATGAGGTCAAGTTGGCTTTCTGCATATTTCAACTTTTTGTTTTTTACAATCATTCCACTTTAAGTATCACTGGACTCTTGATGCTCCTAAGAAACTTCAAATATATTTACTTTGTAAAGTTTCCTCTAGTTTCTGCTCTTGGTAAAGTTAATCAGAAAAACTGATTTGGGCTGCTATGACATCTAGTAGATAGTAATTTAATATATTACAATTCTTAGATAATATTGTCATTTAAAAATTTTACCTATCATACACTGAAGTGTTCTTATTATTTAATCTAGTATATATCACATCTCATATAATCATCCCAACAACTTTGAGGTTGATATATTATCTCCTTTCCCCAGAAAAGGAAACTGAAGTGCCGAGATGATAAATGACTTGGTTAAGGTCACATGACTAAAAAAGCAGAGTTGGATTCCACCTGTATCCAAGTGTATGCTTTCTGACTACATCAAAGGAGCTACTAAGTTAGGATTTTGAGTCATGGCAGCCAGTGATACCAGAGACCTCTCCCAGAGCCTCTCCAGTCTCATAATGGCAGTGCGTATCTTTCTTTTTGCTATGTCAGTCTCTTCAGGGAGTCTAACTTTTAGTAATTAATAATACTTTATTCTATTTCAATAAACCTCTGTAATTGAATAACTTACTTTCATATAGTTCAATGAAACCCGAGGAAATGAGGAAAATGACTGTGTTGTGAGTATGGGAGAAAGTGAGGTAGCTCATAAGATGCATATGGGTAGAGGGAGGAAAAAGAAGTCACTTAGTAAATACCACAAATATACTTCTTTCTTAAAGTAAAGGGAATCCACCGCTAGACATCTAAATCAGGTTACTACGAAGTCACTTCTCCAGAGATTTATATTTCAGCCAAAGAATTATGCAGAAAGAAACAAAAAGAAATAAGAAAACTTTTAATGAATAACAGTTATATAGTCAATGATTGTTCGCAAATGAACTTCTCTTCAATTTAGTGATTCAACCTATAGAAATCTTCCCTATCAGGTGTTTTCTGACCAACCACTTCAGAAGGAAGGGCTGCTGAGAGTAGGAAAGACAATGGGATAGATTCGGCATCGAGAGAGCACAGGAGAGTGTTGGGCTGCATGACAAATGGAAAAACAGTCACCCATATAGAGGGATACTAAAAGAGATGCAAAGGATAGTTGTACAGGAATACAAAGGATGGATGGGGTGGCAAGTTGTTGGAGGCAGATAGATGATCCAAAATGTGCCTCTTGGTGATGGCACATGGGCCACATGGGGGGTTTTCTCATCCAAACATCCAGGTAGTGTTAAAGTGAACTCTCTTGCTTAACAGCCAAAACTTCTTCTATTTATAAGAAAATACAGACATACTTATTTGATTTTAGTAACTCAGTTTTTTGCCTTTTGCCCTTTCTGCACCCTTGTACAAAGTGATATGCCACAAAATAGGAAAAGAAATGCTATAAGGTTTAAGTTATAATATAAGGATTAAACATTTTGCTGCAGATGAGTTTTCTCCTGGCTATCAAAGACTAGTTAGAAGTGATCACTCTTCTTCAAAAGTTATCTTTCTATACATTTGCCTTTAGCTTTTGTCATTAGTAAATGCATGTCCAATCCAATGCTAGGACCTTAACCTCTGCAAAGGCTCTTCATTTCTTTTCCATGAGATTTAATGATACAATTGCCTTTAGGAGGATGATGCTGGATATATACAGGGGGTATAGGTCTTTGCTGTTTTCTCACGTAGCTGTTCATTGATCTCTCAGACCTCCTTTGATTTCCTCAAGAACTTCACACCTTAGATTTCTAGACTTGATACAGTGAAGGTGCCTCGTACTTGGTAATATCCTAGATGGGGCAGAAATCCTGAATCCTGAGAGAAAGGAAAGGATCACCTCAGTACACACTAATGCTTTTACCTCATTAAAAATAATATCATACAATTTCTGCTTGTTAAATTTTATTATGCTTACATCTGTTTATGAGCTATTCCACTGCTTACCGAATTTTGAAAGTGCCTTTGTCCCAAGTAGGCAGAAATTATGAAGGATTTATTTGGGTTTCCACTCATTCAGTCCTTGAATTTTCACATGCATCTAGCATTATAAGCAGGGCCCGAACCTTTTGTTGGAGAGCAATATGCTTGGTATGTAGTGTGCGTTAACTGTTGAGTGAATTATAAAAAATAATAATTAATGGAGTTATTTCCTTTCTTTCCATCCTCTTTTCCTGGACAAATGTGTTCTCCATTTGGTAGTTATACTCTGCTGTTTTATTCCTTATATTTTCACTTTTTAAAGTACATATCCTGAAGCAACTTGATACTGGCTTGTTTACACTAATGATCCCAGGACTGGATTTCAGATTGTTTTTAGACAAAATGTTTGTGGTGTATATGATTGGAATAGAAGATATCAAACACTCAAGAAAAGAAGAAACAAAACAAAAATAGGGAAAATAAATTTATAACCAGAAGGTGATAATTCAAAACTAACATTTCACATGATTATCTTACAGAACTCTAAATGAAATAAAATGGTTGATATTTTGCCAAGGGTAAAATTAAGGAATTCGTTTTCCTGGTTTTTTTTTTTTTCTTTTTTAATGATGCCATCGACTTCTCATCTACTGGGAAAATAACTAATATAAACAATTAAAGATCTATTCGTTCTAGAAAACAAAATATAGCTATAAAATACTCCTTTTTATATTTATAGGAAACAAAGATGTAGGCTGAGGCTGCTATTATATTAGTTATCTGTCAAAATGTGCAAAGATACAATCTCTAAATTATCTGTGGAGTCACATTCCTTGGATAATTGCAAAATTATGAGTATCAATATTAAGAGTTTGCATTTATATAGTATATTTATGCAACATTTTGATTTGGACTATTATTGTTTACCAAAATATTATAATTCAACTTAAAAATACAATAAGAGTTTGGCTTCTATTTTAATTTTCCTGCTTTACTCTAAGAGTATGGCATTTCTCACCTAATAGTAGCAAACTGCTCTACAAGTTGGCTTACAATCATCAGTTTTGATCTACCCAATTTAGGTGTTTATATTTAACAATGCATAAAAGACACATTTTTCTTGTGTTTTTGTTGTTGTTAATTTTAAGAGTTTTTAGTAAATATGTACATATTATATTTTATTGTAAAAATTTAAGTATTTTCGATTATTTAATATAAAAAGTAGAAATCCCTCCAACACAACCAGTTGGAATCCTTTCACATCTGCCCCATGTGTAAAATGTGGCACTTAGAGATAATAGCTGGGATCGTAGGGTACTTCTACATATAAATATCTTCCTACGCATATACCATATTTATTAAGATGTAAGTTTGTTTGTTTTCTACTAAATATTAAACATTTTTTTCCTGCTACTTGCTTTTTCCACATAAAGTATGCCTCAGAGGGCTTTTACTTAGTATCATTAAATAAGCATGAAAATGAGTGCATCTTATTCATTTTAATGGCTAAAAAGTATCCTACAGTATAGTTTTATCTTTACATATTTTACCATTCCTTTATGATAAACAATTTGTTTGTAAGTAATTTTTTACTATTAGAAAAAATGCTATAATCAATATTTTTGAATCTTGACTTATGCTTTTTTTCCACTTTTAAAATTATTTTCATTACATAGATTCCTAGCTTAGAATTGTTAAATTAGCCACTTTCTATTTTGATAGATGTGGCCAAATTGCTGAAGGGACAGGACTTTATACAGACCATAATGGAGTCAGTTCAGAAACTGGCTGCCCTGACTTGGGAGAAATGATGCTCTCCCTGGGGTGGTAGCTTCACCAGACGGATATGCAGCACCTGCTACAGTCAAGGCATGGCCACACAGAGAGATGTTAGTTACAGCTCTTTTTGCTCAGAACTTGCTGGAGTCCTGAGCCAGGTATAGAGAGCTCCAATGGAAGCCTGGTGATGCTCTGTTCCTTTTAACTTTCTCTCTCTGAATTTGTCATTTCTACTATGTCTGGTGCTGCTTCCAAGGTCTATTCAACACTCTCGGCTAACTGTAAATAATTCTCAGTGTCTCTGCATTTTTTTCAAAGCACAGTCTTAATCATTAAGAAGAAGAAGGGAGAGGAAGAAGAGCAGGAGGAGAGGAGGGAGAGAAATAGTTCTATCTCCTTTGCAAATATGTCATATAGGATTTTAGTGAAAATATGAATTAATACATTTAGTACACTTAGAACACACACAATTGTAACTACTTTGATGGCAGTACTCTCATTTTCTGAATGTAAGATTTAATCTATAAGTGATATTTTATTATGTAATAGGATGATCAAATCTTCAATTTGTCATTATTAACTATTGAGCCTAAATCACTTAGCCTTCTGGTATATATATATATATATATATATCAGGAGTACTGGCTGAGTTAACAATAATTTGTGCATCCAGCAGCTGTACCAGATATTTGGTTCTTAAAAATGTGTTAGTCATCAGTTTTAATACTCTTTCTATTTTTAAATTATCTTAAATAAACTATGAGTCACCATTTATATCTAGAAGTTAAACCAATGTCTAAGAAATGTATATATACATGTATGCAATAACATAGGGATTTAACTAGCACACCACAACAATTGAATATATCATTCAGCCATCAAACTCTAGGTTAAAGGAGGAAAAAGCACTGAAGCCTCCTCTCCCCAAAACAGGGCTGCCCTCTGAAAGTTCACTAGTAAAATTTGCCATGTAATGGGCGGGTCTGCCCACAATAGAATCAGGCTAGGAGATTGTTTGTAAATGTGTAACTGAAGAGTTTGTAGACTCCAATAGCTCTTGTCAAGGTGACCCTCTGTAATCTTAGGGGACACAAGACTGGAAAATGATTGCCAATTAGTAAACTGAAACCTAATCAATTGAATCGTATCTTGTGTGGAGGAAGCTTTTATGAATGGAATGGGGATGGCCAGTCAGAGACCCAGGAGTACAGCTCAAGGACTCAGAGCCTAGTGCTATTTCTTCAGCACTGCCCTGAGATGTAGATTAGATGTGAGAAATGACAGCTTCCACTTCCACTCATGAGAGAGCCGCTCTCAGTGGGACCAAGACTAGGCCTGGAGAACGGGAGAGCATGGTGGTTGCATCAAAGTCTTTGCCGTTCAAATCCTGGCCTCTCCATTTGCAAATGATGTACCTTTAGAAGTTTAGTTACTGCTCTAAACTTCAGATTTCTCTCTCGTTCAAGGCAGTAATGATTATAACATCATCATAGGGTTATTCTGAGGATTAAATGAGATAAAGTGTAAAACTATCTTTATGTTCCCATGGCCAGAGAATGGTAACAGGCAGTTCCTATGCTCAACTCCAGTGATGTGAGGTGCTCAGTTGAACCCCAGAGCCATCAGTAGGTTCTAGAAATAATGACCCCAAACTTGAGCAGTGCCTCTAACTTATGGACTGTTTTCTTCAGAACAAACTTCTCTCCATAAAAGACAATTTGAGGATTTAAATAACATTTTATTGTTCACTCTATTATATTAATTATTTGGGAATTTGCTCTCTACCTGTAAGAAATAGAAACCTCTTCAAAGGTTTTAAGCAATCAAATATGAATCTTGGTTTGCATGTGTAGGTATGTTTCTGGGAGTAGTGTGGAGAAGAATGAAAGGAAGCAAGCAGAAAGATTAGCAGCAGCGAGCTGTGGTAGGTAACCAGTGCCAAGGCCCAGGCAGAGACCCTGAGACCTCCAAATAAAACCAAAGCCAGAAGGAGGAAGACAGAGCAGTTGAACTGAGAGACATAAAGAAGGTAATATGGGTGAAAGCTATTGATGAAGAATGAGACAAGAAGTGAGGAAAATGAGAGATGAAGTCCTGTATGGGTGTGGACTGAGCAACTGAGGGCAAGGGGCCAGATCATTCACAGAATTAAGTAACACAGCCAACTAGGACATTTAATTCTTGGGAAAAGTGACAGGTGGAGATGGTTTGGGCATATAAGTTAGAGATGGCTACAGTTAACATATAAAGGAGAGGTTTAGTAGATAGTTAAATTATA
>NW_006442484.1:3048717-3049525 GCF_000325575.1 Pteropus alecto
CAATATTATTTTATTATTAATAAATACAGGAGGCTTCTTTTCTATTACAGACACTCATTTTTTCTGTGAATATATGTGTGTTTGTGTAACAGAAAAGAAGGCAACACTGTGAAATACTACAACAAAGTGGAGTAAGTTGGGGGCTGACATATTCCAAGGAAATTACCAATTTAGTGGGAGAAAGTTCCATGGAATGAAGATAGAAAAGACTGATCGTGGTACTCAGAGGAGGAAAAGAGAAAGGAGCGGGATGAGAGAGGAGAAAGAGCAAGGACAATTCTGTGAAGAACTTTCTTGGCATTACTGAATGCTTCTTTTTTTCACATCCAGAATGTTAATCAAATTACTCCTCTAGAGGCTTCATCTATATCACTTATATACCCATAAAATCTTGAGGGCCATTTTAATTTTTTAATAATAAAATAATATTGGGTAAATTTTGACTGTATTCATATAATGTGATTTAATGTGACTTAGTTTTGTATTTTCAAATGTACTTGTAAACCCTACGATTTAGAGTTTCTAGAACATTTAGATAAGAAATATAGTTTCTGAAATTTTTAAATTTGTGCCAGAATTGTCTTGTTTTGCTAAGACTATAAACAAAACTGCAGCTATGGTCTGGTCAGTGTGGGGCAAGGCTGAATAGATATTATCTCCAGGTGTGGGCTTGTATATGCAACCACAGTTAATGCTTATATTTGTTTTGTGGGCAGCTGAGTGACCCTTTAGCTCATTTTGAGCACCTTGACATCTAATCCCTTAGTTCTCTTTTATGTGGAAATCATCAGAAGAAAAACAAAAGGGA
>NW_006442484.1:3049554-3056370 GCF_000325575.1 Pteropus alecto
TAATCCACACAGAGTCACACAGGAGCTTGAAAGGAAGCTGAAGTCTGGAATTCTTTGCATAATTTTCTAGGTTTTTCTACCTTATGCATAATGTTTTTTTACTTCTGAGTTACTAAAAACAAAAGTATAAAAAGAGGAACAAAATCTCTTTATAGGCTCAGTCACCCAAATAACTCTTCTAATGGAAGCTTATAGAGCAGCAGTTAACTAAAATTGGTTGATGAAAACAAACAGAAGCATGTGACACCAACAAAATCAGAGGTTCCTGTTGTGTTCTGTAATTCTGAATTTGGTAAAATCCCAAGATTCAGATAATAAACTGAGAGGAGACCACATTGACTAACTCTGTGCCATACTTTTGCTCTTGAGGATATTTTTCTCAAGACTTTTTCTTAACGAATATGTATTTTCATGTCCCTTGTGGAGTACAACTATTCCTTGAGCCCTTAGAGCCTCCATAAACTGAAACCTCTGGCTGTCCTGTTCATTTCATCATTCATCATTCATCTACAGAGAGCTCTCTTTCTTATTTTCACTTTAAAAATTTTTACTCCACATTTTAATTTAAAACTTTACTGGAAATTTCAACAACTATTTATTGAGTCCCTATTCTGAAATAGTCAGTGTGTTAACTGTTTTATATACATTGTCTTCTTTGATTTATACAACAGTATCAAATTAGTTTTAGTATACCCATCTATGAGATAAGGAAACTGTGGCCCAGAGGGACCTCACTGATATCATACAACAGGGCTGCTGAGGCACACTGATTCACCCCATGCCAGTCTGATTCAAATAGCAATGCTTCCCCACTACAACACAATCAATTCTGTACTTACAAAGTACATTAGTATCCTGTACCCTTAGGAAGAGTCTCGTATGTTCCAAACGAAGATAGTCTGTAAAGTTTTGCCCCTAAGTCCAGTTCAAACAAAAGAGAAAGAAAAACAAATTAATATTTATAAAGTAAAATCTATAGCTGTAGACTTGCTACCTATCAATAGGTACCACTATAATTTATATCATTTTCTCATTGTTAAAATCCACCACCTCCACCCAAAAGGTTTGAATCATACTTATCACTCACAAATTAAATTAAATCCAATCTTATTCTTGGTGTGACCTTAGGAGCATGAATAAATATTCGAAGTCCCCTTAATGCCTAGATTGTCCGTAAGCTGAGCACATTTCTCATCTGCTTTTCATTGGCCAGAATAGTGTTGGTTTCCACCATATATTTTCTTTTAAGAATTTTAAATCTATTGCCACAATTTAAAAATTGAGGCATTTTACATTAACATCCCAGGCTAGACTAGCCCACTGGTCTTATATTCATGAATAGTATAATTACCTCTTACTAATATGTCACTGTCTCCTTTAGACAGTCTTCCTATTTCTCTCTTTTTCCTCCTGACTGTGAAGCTGTGTATCAGGTTCTATTTATTGTCTAAAAGAAAACCATCTTCACTCATTTTTATTTCTTTCCTTGTCCTTGTAGGCTTTTGAGTTTGTTTCTATCCCATTAAACAATTTCAAAGAGCAATTTCATTTATTTTGTTAGTTTTGCGATAAGAAGTATTTTTTTGGTAATGTGATTGTTTCATCAAACTAAATATGCAGTTTTTTTTTATTTTATTTGGAAAAAGAGATTGCTATTTTTAGAGTGCTATTTGGATATTCTAACACTTTGATACAAGGGCATCAAATGGGAGATAAGATGACATAGTGTGTAAGGGGTGCAATAGTTAGCATTGACAGGTAAACTTCAGAATCTATCATTTCACCTTGAAAATGAAAATGTAGAGAAATGAATCCTGTAGAAATACATAGTTACATAAGAAGAAAATTAAGGTTCGGTCTATTCCACTTTGACTACTCGAAATTTGCTTTTAAATCTCTTCCTGAAAAGTTATTGAAATGTGAAGACTCAAAATTTATTCTGTCTGTGTAACATTCAGAGATGTGCTTTCAAATAGAAACAAGAGTCTTAGTCCAGATTTGGACACCATGCTATATAATCTCATTTAATCCTATGTTTAACTCTGTGATATAGACATTATTTTCATTTTAAAATTATGGATGCTATGGAGTCTCAGAAGTGAAGAGATTTGCTGAAGCTAACACAGCTAGGAACTGGGGACCTGAGATTCCAGAACAAATTTCTCTGCTTCTAAAGTTATGTCCTTAAAGTACTACTGGGTTCTTGTCATGCTTCCCTAATTAAAACTTTGGAATATTTTTCTTGTCTCTAAACTCGGAATTGTAAATGAGTTGTAAATGATAATGAAATATAATGTTGGTTTTGAGTGCTTTGTTGACTTCTTCGTGAATACAGAGAACCAATATGAATCTGCTACTTCATGTTCTTTTTTCAAATTGCTGACTTTGCCCCGAATATTGGAGCTCTGTCTCTCAATTACTACATACCGGCAAGATAATACATCCCAAGCTTAATTGAGGTTGTGTAGGTGCGGAGTCCAGCTTACTTGTGTGTGTTTCTCAGACTGCCTCATATGATTCAGTTCAGCTCAGATCAACATGTATTTATGACATACTTATTAAATTTAGACATGGGATAGATACCACTTATGTGACTAGCCCCTGCTGCCATGTGACCTTAAGCTAGTGGAAATAATGGTACACACTGCATAGAGATGTCATGTGGGGAAAATATATTTAACCCTTGATATATCGTTGTTTCAAAATATTTATTAATTCAATGCCAGTTTCTTACTTACCTTTTTTTACTCTCAGTTAAATGGCTTGTTCTTATCACGTGTCCAAAATCACAATTTAAAAATAGAGAAAAATCAATAGCTTAATTCTACCTATTTTTAATTTTTTTGTCAAAGAGTGACTAGTCAGTTTCCTATTTGCGTAATTAACAAATACAAAGCCAGAGTGCTTAACTACCAGGATCTTTAAAATAGAGCAAATGAAAAGCAACAAACCAGTAACTGTAAAGATTTGTTTTTACCTAGAGTTAAAAGATGATAAGAATCATGCTAAGCTGACTAAAAACTGTGGCAGGTGGCTAAAACAAGTCCTTGGAGTGATTTTTTGTGGGATTTGTGATGTCTATTTCAAGTTAGCCAATCTCTTTATGGTAAAGGAGGCAATGTTTAGTGTCCCATCACACTGCATCGGGCAGATGTGTGCTCTTAGCCACAAGCAGCAGCAAGCTTTGCAAACTGTTTCTGGAAGGACTTAAGGAAGATGTAAAAAACTTGTTTCTGGAAACTCTCAATGGATTTTGTAATTGACATTCCAGCCTTTCACATACACTTACGAGATGAAAAGTCCTTTGTTATCCCCTTCTCTGCCCCAACTCTGCTGCAGCCACCCGATTCACTTTTGAAAAGAAAAGTCTTGGTAAGAGTTCCTAGATTATCCACATTCTCCTCTTTTTTTTTTTTAATTTATGTTTTGCAGGACAAATGATACCGGCTTTCTTTCATTCAAAGACCACTTGCCTGTCACTCAGATAGTTATCACTGATACTAACAGATCAAACTCAGAAGCTGCTTG
The DNA here is from genome assembly GCF_000325575.1 of Pteropus alecto. NCBI lineage: Eukaryota > Metazoa > Chordata > Mammalia > Chiroptera > Pteropodidae > Pteropus > Pteropus alecto. Next base: position 3,053,083 of record NW_006442484.1, read on the forward strand.
GAGAATTGGTCCATTGCGTTGCTATGGTGACCGTGAGTACTAATCGAAAGAAGCTTTCTCCCTGCATTACATAAGCACAAGGTGTTTTTATTTCCTTATCCCTTTTCCATGCAGTTTCCCCTAGGCTTGAAAATTATCCACCTGTCCAGCTTTTCTATACCCTATTCCAAAACAATGAACCTTGCTTAAAGATTTTCTCATTTGCAGGACACTTCTGGAATGCAGTCTCATTTTATACAGAAGCCTCTTACCTCCACTTTCCTACCTTCCATGCAGAATTCAGTGCTGATATTTCCTTCTTTTTTAAAACCATGGCTTTATCTGGAGTTTTCCTAGAAAACCTTGGCATTACAGACTTCATCCGACTTGAAATAAGCTGTAAGTTCCCTCGTTTATAAATTTAATGGAATTGGTCAACAGAATAAACTTCAGTTTTATCTTTGCCATCAAGTACATATTAGTACTACCAAATTAATCTCACTGGGCATCTGTAAAATTAGCAATGCCAATTCCTGGTTCCTTCTAATGCTTTCTGTTTTATTATTACCTATCAGTATTTAATCACTCATTTTATCTTCAAAATAGTGCATTCCCCAAATGTCCATGGATACCTATGGCAGTGTCCTTTATCTGATCTATGGGTATTTCTTACCTGTAACTTTAAGCTTCCATACCATAGAACTTGTTCATTACAATTTCTGTGGAAAGTTGTAAGTGTTCTTATGCATTCTATTCGTATTTGAGATCTACTTTTTTGTTGTCATTTTGCTTTTAAAGTAATTTCCTGACTTATTTTCCACAACTAGAAGTATGTGACTACCAAATCAGAATTCCCATTGTTTCTCTACCACTTCACCATAAACTTTGGTTTATCTAGTGCATTTGATGCCAAGACACGAATCACTTTTTAACATCCTATCTTCTATATACAAGTTATATTCAGTAATAATCATAAAGTTAAGTGAAAAACAGTAGAAATTCAGATGGTGATAAAATGTTCTATTGTTGAACTTTTATAGAAGTCATACCAATAAAAATATTCTTATACAAAAAATATAATGTAACAGATAAAATCTTTTAATTACATGTATTTACTTTTTATAAAAAAAGGAAAAAATACCTACATATTAGTATGTTCCAGTAACAATAATATTAAAATGTCTATTCCTTAGACTTAACTTCTACAAATTTGTGAATGACATCATCAGAATTAATTTTCTTTGCATATTAATATTTAAAAGAGTATAATCAGATTTGCCTACTTATCTTCTTTCATATTGATCAAAAAGTACTTTTTATAAATTTTAAATTTAATTTTTTTATATTAAGCTATAGATATATAAATTTTAAGAAAAGTTCTAAACATAAGGATAAGTTTGGTACATTTTCATAAAAATTTTGTTTTACAATAAATTGCAGAAATTGCAATACTCTCCATGCATATTTTTCTTAATTCTAACAACTTTCAAATATTTCTCCAATCAAAAATAATCTACTAAAATATTTTTTTTACCAGAAAATTTATTACAGATTGCTATTCTATTTGGTAAAACCTCACAAAGTTTCTGAGGATTTAAAATCCCTTAAGCTCTCTTTGGGTAAAATTTGTGCCTACCACCTCTGTGGTACTATGCATTCGAGCGTTTCAGTGGATTTGTGGTAAACAACAATAGCACAGTAATTATAAAAATGAAAAATCAGAACTTGAGTTCTTACTCTTAAAAACAGATGCATATATTTGAGTTTGTATGTTCAGGAGCCAACAGTTTATAAGCAGTCCTTTGGAGTAACTTCCTTCTTTAATATAATATTTACTAAGTGGCAAGTAATGAAAAGTGCTATTTGAAGCTTAAATGTACATTATTAAAAATTAATATTAATATCAGCATTTCTTAGAACTTAGACCAACAAAAGATTATGTTTTTTGGTAGAGGACTGTTTTATCACTTACATTTAGAATTAATGGTACATGGCAATAATGAAAAACAGATCTACTTTTAATTGTTTCTGCTTGTTTTCCAATTCTCTGTATTCAAAGTACCCTTTATTTCTTATATGAAAGGTGGACTGTTTCCACTGTCTTGCCCTTTTTATACCTATGACCATAAAAACTCCTACTTGTCATTACGTGTCTCATTTATCTGTGTCTAAATCGGTTTTCTATAGTTTGATACAACTGACCATATTACAATAATTATGTAACTGCATCATATACCCTTGAAGGCATAAATAATGTAATTCTGTAATTACTAACAGAAACTTGGAAATTTAAGAATTCCATAGAAAGAGAGACAAAACTCTGGTAAAAAAGAGATACCTACAGTGTTTGTATGCTTCTCCTGCAAATCACCAAGCAGCTAAGTGTTTCTTTTGCAATGATAGCACAATACATACAAGGAAAGAGATCTCTTTAATTGGTAGTTTTAACCTTTTAGACCAACAATTTAGACTGTTAATGGGAGGAAACTCTGTGGCTTCGGTGTGAAATAAGATCTCTCATACCTAACTAGGCCCAGATCTGAAAACATGGAGTTGAGTGCCAACCATTTCATAATATAAATATAATAATGTCAATGTAACTTTAATAAAAATTAGGCCCCAAGGCCTTTTGATTCATTAAAACAGCAGCAAATGTCATGGCATATTATCACAAAGTAATGAGTGATGATTTGGTATTAATTACATGTTAATGTCCAATTTATTTGTACTTCCTGTTACTATATTTTATCTTTTGAATTATACAAAAATGTTCTAAATGCAGGTGGTATTATATTTGATGAAAATTTAAAATCCATCAAAATGAATTTATAAACAATCTGACAATTAGGTACTGTTTTTATTCCCACTTTACAAATGAGAAAACTGAGATGTAGCAAAATAGGAAACTTGCCTTAGGTCATGGTGGCTCCAGAGTCCACATACTCAAATCTTCATTTGAAGGCCTCTACCTTATTGCCTTTCCTTTAGGTCAGGGCTCACAATCACCAGAATGCAAAAACAATTCAAGCTCTCAGATATTATAAATTCTGCAGATTGAGGGCTTCTTATACCGAGTGTAGCTTTCTGTTAGGATTTAACTGAGGAGGAAGTGGTATAAGGTGGTGTTTGACCTTTGATAATTCAGATCTGGCAGTTAATGACTTTGTCAAATAAATATCCATGTCCTGTTTTGGGACTAAAGGAGAAGGGGCTATCACAGGGTACTGAGAACTAAGGGAAGATGGCATATGAAGTTTCCAATTACTGAAAGAGGACAGTCTTCTTCTTAACCTCATTTTACAATTAAAA
>NW_006442484.1:3056413-3058010 GCF_000325575.1 Pteropus alecto
ATATATATCTGATAATGGAAAATATAAGAACACATACTCATTTGACCAAAAAATGGCAAATAATTTTACTTTTGAAGTCAGATTTTACTACCCAGGAAACTTTGAGAAAATTCTTTATACTTCTATGAACTTTGGTTTTCTCATCTATAAAATGAAAATAAAAAATTATACCTTTCTCATAGGGTTGTTTTGAGGATTAAAATGAATCTATCGTCAGTACTTAGTTCAGTGCCTGCCAGAGTTCATTGTACTGTGCTGCTACTACTTCTCTCTCTCTCTCTCTTTCTCTCTCCTATGGCTATACCATCACCACCACCAATATCACCACCACTATCATCATCATCATATCATCATATGTATTACTATCCCTGACTGGCTATCTCTGGCTTGTATGATATACAGATTGATATAGAAGAGCAGAGTCATGGGATGGGCGAAGAGTAGTAAAAGGGATACTTGTTTTTGATCCCAAGCACTACTACTCACTACTTGGACTATACACTTAAACTTTCTGAGCTTCCTTTTGTTTATGTAAGTCCTAATACTAGCATGAATGATTATATCATCTGTATTAATGAAATAAAATGGAGAAGAGCACAAGATTTTCAAGGTCATGGGTATTCTCCATGTATGAGTGAAGCTGCCTAGCTAACCCAGCGTCTATGATTATCTAGGAGGATAGAGCTATAGGCAGAATAGATCCAGAAAACCCAGAACCTTGGCATGGATGCATGTTTATCAGATTAACAATTGGTGTCCCAGGTCCCAATGTTATTTCCTAAATTTTTACAATCAAGACCAACGGAGCCAATCAGAGCTTTGAACTTAACATTTGGTAGTTATGAGAATTAATAGTAGTTTTAATACCGTAGGTTTTCAGTTGAAGACCTCTCTACATAGCCATTGACTTATGATTGTTTATACCATTCATTCATGTTTTGCTTGTATCCTAAATGCATGGATAATTCCCTTCATTTTTCTTATTTGTTTTCCTTTTTGATTACAGCTCCTTCCGAGATCACTTTTGCCATTGATGTTGGCAATGGCCCTATAGAGCTCGTCGTCCGGTCTCCTTCTCTTCTGAATGACAACCAATGGCATTATGTTCAGGCTGAGAGGAACCTCAAGGTGACCTCACTACAAGTGGACAGCCTCCCAAAGATGACCAGGGAGACTTTGGAGGAGGGCCATTTCCGATTACAGCTAAACAGCCAATTGTTTGTAGGTAGGGGACATCTTAAGGCACCCTTCATGCTAAAAATCCTACAAAACCACTGTATGACTAGGTACAAGAAAAATTACTTTTATTTTAGACCTGGGAAATGATTAATATATGTCATAAAACACTTATAATTATAAATCTAATTTTACATTTTTTTTCTTTCTAGCTTTGTTAGCCACAGCAATAATAGATTATGTCTCCTCTTAGCAAATTTTAAGGTGGTCTCAAACTCTTTTTGTATCTGTTCTCCTTATACATATGATCTTCAGTTATCCAGGGACTCCTATTATTTTTTATCTTTATAATCAAAATATGCTCTTAGGAAAAAAATATATCAGCTCATTATATCTTAGTGGTGTTAGCTCGAGGTCAGTG
>NW_006442484.1:3058064-3113631 GCF_000325575.1 Pteropus alecto
ACAGTTTTATGAAATACATTCCACCATCTAAAAGGGATTTCAGTCACCAGTAATAGAGAGAGAAAAGAGAGAGAGACAGAGACACATACAAGACACATACATGAAAATTGAGAACTACTTGAATTGATTTCACCAAAGACAGAGAGAGAATTTAGCCACATTAGTCCAGGTAGGAAAGATCAGCCTTATAGCTATAGTTTAGAAAGGACTTTTTGAAAATATGTTGAGTAGGGCTCATAAAGCTTTAAAGTACAAAATAGAGCTATAAAGTTTAGGGATATTGTATTAGAAAGTCCAAGAAGCTGCTCTTACATAAAACTTGGAAGGGCAGATTCTTAGAACAATAATATAAACAAGCTTCAAAAGTTACCAAACTACAACTCTCACACTACATGGCTTTACTAGTGGTAATGAAATACTGACAACAATCAATGGGTGATCCTTACTTTCTTCCTTTAAATTGGGGTTTGTAAAACTTTTAACTCTGAGTACTGTCATCACTAAAGCACACGAGCTAAAGGGAAAGAAGTAACAGAATATGTCATATTCTTTCTTCTCAATAGGAATCATATTTCTTTCTTCATCTTCATTTATTTCATATTTTTCATTTCATAAGCTAAGATATGTGATTAAAACATTTTTATTATTATAAGGTATTTACTTAATAACCTACAGAAGTGATATGTTTTACTATTAAAATATTTTAAATTTATGATGCTGTTTTAATCCTATTTAAACAACACATTTTATTTCTCTGAAAGTTTGCTAGTCATCAAGATTTAAATCTTTTTTTTGGTGAAATCAATTCAAGTAGTTCTCAATTTTCATAAATTATATTTATGCCAAAATTTAATTTATCTTCAGGAATTATTTATGAATCTTTCAGGCTAAAATGTATATATAAAGATGGGATAAATTTTTAGTCTTTCATGCAAATTTCATGTAGATATAAAATTATCATATATCCTGAATATGTGATAAGCTTTCTGCAAGTCAACAGGGAAAAGAGGCAGCTGTGTTTCATGGCAGGTTTTTTTCCAGACATTTCAATAAAATTGATCACAAAGACAATGAGTTGTAAGAGCATGTGGGTGGGTCTAGAGGAGATATCTTGCTAGAGGTGAAGCCCAGGTCATCTGTGGAGAGAGCACCTGCTTCTGTTATGCTTCTTTCCAATAAATTCCATCTCAGGTGTTACTCTGCTTTATTGAATTTGTCTTAATGTACTTGAAAAAGAAAAAAATGCTGCTGAAGTTCATTTTAGTCTGTTGGTTTAAATTTTGTTATTTAGCATTCAGAGATATGTCCATTTAGAAATAGCAGGTAGCTGAAAAAGCTGAAGTTACAATTTTTCCATTTTTATAATTTAGTGATTCAAAAAAAGAACAGAAAGAAAAGCAATAACAAAAAATTCTACTTGGTTGTAGCAGACAAAATTAAGAATTTCATTTCCTATCATTCAGAAATTTAGAGAAACTGGATATTTTTATTCACTAGACAGAAAAAGATGTCACTGATATGTACTTCTTTACTAATACAATAGAATGTGGCAGTACTTAAATATTAATTTGGATAGATACCTTTAGCCACTGAACTATCTTTCAATCAAAACAGAGCATCATTCACCATTGTAATCAGTGACATTGCTGCTGTTCTTATGAGTGTTCCCTGAGTGCCAAAAATGGGGTGATTTTACAGATAGGATGTACCTTTAATATTGCCCCTGCTATAAGAATGTGACAAGTTGAAGTGCTAAAACACAAGTCAATGCATACTGGATTCCCAGAAAAAATACTTTAACTTCAGGCTTTTATCACCATTATAGTTACATTTGCAACCATGCTGTTTCACTGGTCACATTTCTTTAACAGAGTAGGGGAAAATTCATAACTGTAGCTTCTGAAATATATGCTGCAAAGTTGTAGTTGTCCTATCTTTTACACTCTTGGTGGTATCATTCCTCTGCTTTGCTCTTTCATAAAAATGTGCCAGTCACTATAAAGGTGAAGCAAGAGAAGCTCAAGAACTAGCACCCGTAGCTGAGAGTAAAATGAAGAGATCTAGGTATAAATTCAAGTTCAACTGCCAACAGGCCATGGGGTCTTGGTAGAACACAAAACTAGCCTAAGTATACTCATTGTCTTTATCTGCAAGATAAAATTGAAGAGTCTGGTAACTAACTTTTCAGAACTTGAGAATCTGCTATTTTTATGTGTTTATTAGGAATGACAACATCTTTATCTTTATGCCCATGTGTATGTAACAGCATGAAAAAATTCTCATTCTCCCCAAATTTGACATCACATCTTTCCAAATGTGCTGGACACTTTAGAAAGATTTTATTCCCATGAATCTCATTTTTGTGTGGCTTTACTTACTTCTTACTTTTTTGATCTTTCATATAACTTATTTTTTTGCTTCGTTGGCTCAGCTTTCTTATATGTACCAAAATAAACTGAAGTTACTCCCAACTTATAACTCCTTAGGGAAAATACTACACTGACTTGATAAATCATAAAGTTGCAGAGATCCCCCAAAATGCTACTTCTGCTTTCACATCGGTAGGGAATTATTATTCCTATTTTCAGGTGAATCATGTCAAATGTAGTGAGGGCACACAAGAGAAATAGAGGCTCTTGCACTTGCACTCAAGGCAGACACAAGGAATTGAGATGTTTCTCTGGAAGCAATGAGCATTTGTCTAGATGACACTTGGAGGTTTTCTATGAATGACAATAGTCACGTTTTTAAAATTTGATTCAGACTCAGTTCAAGGAAGCATCATCATGATGAATATGCTTGGGGTACCAAGGACCAACTGAAGAGTTTCATATAAAATTGCTTTTAGCGAAGCCATGTAACCAATGATGTAAATTGTCAATAAGAGTGATATGGAAGCCAAGAGGATAAATGCATATGTATTTGTTAGTTGGTAAGAGAAACCACATAAGAAACCAGGGGAAGACAGTAGAAGAATCACCACATAAGAATCACTAGTAGTATCAACCAAAATTGTCTAATCAAATAGTTCATTTTAGGATTTTAGGGCTGTGAAGATATACAGGCTTTGAAGGTTAGGAAACCCTAGTCTGTTCTTGGCTCTGCTGGTGTAAAATCTGTTTAATTCTTGATTCTGGCCAAAGCAATGTCTCTGGCACTGTTTTCTCAACTACGTAATGTGAAAATATGAATAGCTTTTTACCATTAAGTGTTCAAAGAGTTAATTATAAGTTTTCTGGCATACAAGTATGTCTGTTTGATTTTTTTTAAATTAGAGGCATTGCTCTAATTCTCAAACAGCTTGCAGATTAAGTATGAACCCCAATTAAATGACTTTCGGCTGCCCTAATTATAATACTACAATTTTTTGTTGGCTATGTTCTTTCAACCTTATGATAAACTCTAGACAAGATGCAGACAATTAAAAAGAAAAATATGTTAAAAAGGTTGAAAAATCAAATACCTGCAAGAGCCAGGAAGGTGATATGAATGATTGAAGTTGTCCTAGTGGGGAATGTAGCCAGGTGTACAATGCATGAGGAACTGCCCTTAGTGCAGCTGAGCTTTGGCATGCAGGAAAATAGGTTCATTGCTAACAGATCTCAGTTCTTCAATGAAAGACTTACTACAATTTTTAAAATAGTTTTGTTTTAAAAAATTGGCATCCAGTTAAATACTGGGTGGGCAGAAAATTTGTGACTAAGGAATGTAGGGTGTGTGTGTTTGTGATTGCAGGATGAAGGAGGATGAGCAGTGAAGTTCATGGGGAAAGATACCATACCACATAAATATGAAGTATACACAGGGGTCCAAAGTCAAGACAGACCATGGGGCATTAAAGATCCATTAACAGTTCAAAATGCCTTGCGCCCTGGTGTCAGAGCAGGAAGATGGAAAAATAAGTGGAGGCCAAATTTTTCATAATATATCAGCTGTGCTAATATATCTAAGGAATTGAGCTTTATTCTCAGGACAACAACTACTGTCTGTAGGGTATCAAAAAGTACTGGCAATTTTTTTTTTATGTGGTTGAGCTCTTTGATTATAAAGTAGTGCATGGACAGAGTCAAGGCTTAGAGTAGGAAGATCAGTTAGAAGATCGTTGCTGAGATTTAAGTGAGGTGAGGGAGATTGTACTAAGACTGGCTCAGGGTGCGGAAAGAAGCAGATGGATCCATAGATATCTGGGAGAGCAGATTCACAGGGCTGGTTAGTGGAAGAAAGGATATGAGTGAGAAAGAGGAGGGAAAATTGTGGCTACATTTCTCAATAGTATTCAAGTTATACAGAGATTCACACCTCCAGTGCCACTGTACAGGTAATAACTAGATAACACTGTCCGAAAATGAAGAGTGCTGACAACCTAACTGGGTGTGACTGTGTGAGTGGGAAAAATCTTTTCAGAATGATCCTATTCTTAGTCTACATATTACTTCTTTATAAAGAAAAGAAAAGGAGCTTAAGCCTCTAGTTTTTCTCTCTTGTAAAGATTAAAAAGCAGTCAGGTAAAGACTAAAATTTAGTTTATAGTTCATTTTATTGTATTTTGTCAGCACAGGAGAATGCTGAAATGACTCCCTTATTATGGGTCATTCTCACTGTGCTCTATAGGTCTCTAACCTCAAGAATGGCATTTCTGTTAGAGAAACAACCCAGCCACCTTCTCCATTTGTGAACTTGGCTAAGTCATATGCAGAAAAAAAAAAAGTGCAATAGATTCTGCATTCTCCACCTCTACTATAAATGCTGCTGAGAAGACATATGAAGAGTTATTCAAATCTACCACAGGGAGTGACTACTAAATAAGGGAAAACAGAAAACAAAACATTAGACTTCATAAATCTTCTCCTCTTTATTCTGCACAATTTCTAAGAAAGAAATAATGAAGCCTCCTCTGTGATCTGCTTGTATTTATAATTGATTTGTCTTGTGGTTAAAGGAAATTTACTCATTAAAATTGAGAGAGACAGCAGAATGCAGTATGGGTTTGACCTATTGGTCAGCTTGGGCATCACTTACCAGAATAGAAAATGTGATGGAGTTTTATTGTTACTTCAGGATAATAAACTAGATTAATCGTTTAGTAACGTTCTGTCTTTAGATGCAAACAGTGACTGTCATACGTGTATTTATGGGTCTGATGACCTGGTGTGATTCAGGGAAGACAAAATTCCTCCTATTCCCACTCTATATTCCCACTATCTCCATTTCCAATTATTTCCTCAAGAACTCTGCCAGGCCAATTGATGCCAGAAATTTGTTTAGGTTGCATATTCATTTATTTAACTTACAGCTCTTGTTCTTGTGTAACATCTACATTCCCAGGTTAAGATAGCACATATGAAATTTATATCTGCTTCCACCTTGGTAGGAATATATTTTATCTGGTCATTTGTTGGACCAAGATTTAATGAAGTTGAAATATAAAAGACTAGAAACAAATGAGGGTCAGAAAGAAGAGATGATAGAGAAAATAAATGACAAGCCAGTTCTACCCTTGTCGTTTTCCAACACACCTTCACCTCCTCCCCATTAGAGCTCCTTGTAGACCTTGAAGACCTGAATATCCTTCATTATCCGTGTTCATAAACTTAAGCTTAAAACACTGGATTTTTAATAGAATTTGGGCTCTTTAAGTCTGGTCAAATACCTTCTCTGGGATCTTGCAGAATTCTCAACACAAAATAAATATCTGCTGATGGGTTTTAGTTTAATCTCTTGGTTTGGTGTCTCTCAATACATATTTTTCTGACTTTTGAGATGTACGCTAATAGAATCCTAAAATTTCTAACATTAACAAAAAACTCCATCATTTCGAATATACTCTCATCTTGAACAATTTTCAATGAGCATTGCAAGTCTTTCTGAAACCTTTAAGATGTACCTTCAGAAGAAAGTTGGGGTACAACCCTTGTCTGTATTCCAGAAGGAAAAATTCATCTTCCAAATAATAATCTGGGAGTAATTGCTAAGATCAATCAGCATTTATATATATGACCTACCAGTTCTCACCATTATGAGGGTTGAAAAGAAGGGATAGAAAAGAGCAGTGATTGAGAATGTACTGTATTCTTTGATCTTAGCTAAGCATTACCGTAATCACGTGAAATAGACTTATTCTTATTTTATAGATCAAGTAGCTGAGGTTTAAGTGAGTCAGTTGTTAATGTGGCTAATCATCTAGTAACTTGGAGTTTGAGGCCATGTCTATCTGGTCCTGAAGTTCATCTCTTTCTAGTCCAATGCACTGAGCTGTGTGCATTACAAAGCAATTTGTAGTTTTCTAACTCCATGAACCTAACGGCTTGCTTCTAACTTTGCCAGGGGGACAATCTAGCTCTATGCATTCCACTTCAGATAAATGTCTGCTATAGATCAAAAACACTTTTTATTTCTTTTTTAAAGGACATAGCAAGTTCTTATCTTAAAGTTTGTATCTTAAATTTATAAAGTACGGTATTCTACATGAACTATAATCTTTTTAAAGGTTTTTGGGTGTGTGTTGTAGGCTATTTTTCCCAGCCTGAAAAGACTTGCATTTTCTCCAGGTTCTTTAAATTCCTAATTCTCACCATAAACTTCAATGGAAAAGTCCACCACAGCATAACAACAGAACAATAGTCAGTTGTTACCAATGCTGATATTAAACTTAAAAAATTTGAACCCTATAATATCTTATATTTTTGTGTATATGTGTGTGTGTTTTACCCCTTAGGGGGAACATCATCAAAACAGAAAGGCTTCCTGGGATGCATACGCTCCTTACACTTGAATGGGCAGAAACTGGACCTGGAGGAGAGAGCAAAAGTTACTTCTGGAGTCCGGCCAGGATGCCCCGGCCATTGCAGTAGTTACGGCAGCATCTGCAACAACGGGGGCAAGTGTGTGGAGAAGCGCAGTGGATACTTATGTGATTGCACCAATTCACCATATGAAGGGCCCTTTTGCAAAAAAGGTACAACATGGATTTCTGTTCTACCATGTGCTGTATGGTTAGCACGTACAGGCCATGACCAAGTCATAGAATCCTATGACCTTAGAGAGTCCTCAAACTATCATTTACTCTCCCTCAATTTCTCTCTGTGTAGAAACCCTGCATACCTCCTCAACAGAAATATTCATACACATTATCACTGTGTGTGGACACTGGCAGTACAATTGTACCAAGTGGATAGATAGTAACAGGCCAGATAGTAACTGGCAGTACAATTGTACCAAGTGGATAGATAGTAACAGGATAGATAGTAACTGGCAATACAATTGTACCAAGTGGATAGATAGTAACAGATTCTTCTTGGCCAAGAGCCAGCCGAGGAGGAGTGACTGTTCTTTCTGTTGTATCACGTAGACTCTCATTTCTCCTCTGTCAACCAGATCAGGTGGAGTATAATGACCCTTCCAGTTTTAATTCTTCAGTTCATAAATGTAATCAAAGAATCATAGAATTTGGTCTTGGAAGAACATTAAAGACCCTTAGGGCATCTTAAATCATTTTTAAAATAAGGAGAGTATAGATAAATTAGTAAAATCTGTATTATGTATCTAGTAAAATCTCTCTGTTCTGTAGATGATGTGATTGGGGTCTGAGGCTTTAAAGACCTACCTCTGAGTCTTATAAATTCATTGCATTGACAAAAGCTAACCATAATGGATATACATCTTGAACAAGGAATAATGAATGGTCGTAGTGTAAATTATCTAAATAAATTCAAGATAATTTTACAAACTATAAAATTTCATTTTTAGAGGAAATACTATTTTTTCAAATACGACAAAAGATTTAGTCTACCATCAGTCTTCACAGAATTGTAAAGTTTATTTTATTGATTAAAAAATTTGTTGAGTAAATAATGTAAAAGATATTTCAAGAGCAGTGTTTAAACCATTAAAACATTTTAATCACCATTTGAAACATCATTTATACACAAATAATAAAGGCAGCTATAAAAATTCTTGTAAATTCATTAAAACATTTTTCCCAAGCACCTCTGCCAAACAATGCTTTATTTAGTCCAACTTCCTGTTAGAACTTAAAAACAATAAGGAAAGGAGCACCCAGTATTGTCTTCCAGAGATCTGTAATTCAAGCTTTTTATCCATCTTCAATGGCCTTCTGCCCGGTAAATGTGAATTACTGGCTCGATATGGCTGGTCAAACTCTTCATCCATTTGCACTGGCCTTCTCAGTTAGCGTGAATTACTTGTTTGTCATTGCTGGAAAGTATCTTGCTTTGGAGAAAATTAATGGTACAAATTTTAGAGCCGACAGAGTGTTGGGCCCTGCAAGAGAACTTGAAATAAATCAGGGCCTTTTCTGGTAGGCTCTTAATGTTACTTAAGATAAGCAAAGTGCTGCTGGGTTTTCCCAGAGGTCTCTAAACAACTTTCCTGAAAAGTTTGAATGACACGCTTAGACTGGTCCCACATGCTAAAAGAAGCAAATACAGAATAAGCACTAGCAAGCTCTGTCACTAAAGTATACTAACATTGTTTTACAGGATCTATACCCAGGCTTCTGTTGGGGGAAAAAAAATAGCAGACTTCTCTGCCTTTATCCAGGAATATTGTTCAAACATCTCATAGATCATATTCTGAATTTAGCCTAATTTTTCATTGGCTCCTTTCTCTGAAACAGCTCCTATAAATTATCTTCTGTACATGCCACTGTATCTTTTGACTGAATTTGTTGAAATGTCCTCTGTGCTCTCTTCCCACTTTTTATTTTGATCTACAAGCAAAATAGACACATATGTGCTTAGCTTTTTCAGCTTGTTTCATATTTCATTGTTTCCAAACTTTCTCCATTTCATAAATCTAAAGAAATGATTCTCTTTATATTCAGCAGTTCCAAAGTCTGTGAGATGAACCTTTTTACCAAGTCTATTAGCCATGCCAATTGCCTCTGGGAAACGTGGCTTGGAAGTGAAATGGAGCCATTAACTACAAGATGGTCCTAAACATGGTTGCTCTCTATTGGGGCAGTCTTCTATGCTAACTTTCTATGGCATGTATATTTCAGGGTGTGTAAATACCGGAAATATCTGGGGTAGAATTAGTGACATTTATCTATTAGCTATGCCTGGGCTAGAACCATAGACAATGAACCTACTTTCTCTTTCTGCTTATGGTACAAAGAAATAATAATCATAAATTTAGGTAATAATTATTGACTGAAATATTTGTTCCTCATCCCCAGTCTAATAGGGAGAACGATAATGTCTACATTTAACATATGAGAACCTTAAAGGTCATAGAGGTTTAGTGACTTATTAATAAATGTCAGAGCTGAGGGTCCATCTAACATCTTATTGGTTCCTTTTCTCCTTAATGACCCTAATTTCATTCTCTACAGGAATATAATTCAAATACGTAGTTTTTTGGTTTGTGTTTCTTTCTTATTAAATTATAATGTAATTTACATATCATGGTATTGAACTTGTTTAAATGTGCAATGCATGAGTTTTTAGCATGTTCACGAAGTTGTGCAACCATCACCATCTATTTTAGAGTGTTTTCATCATCCCTAAAAGAAATCTATACTCATTAGCAGCAACTCTTCATTCACCTCTCCCCTGAGTTCCTGGAAACCACTAATCTATTTTCTGTCACTATGGATTTACCTGGTCTGGGTATTTTATTTATATGTGGCCTTTTTCTGTCTGGTTTCTTTCAATTAGCATGTTTTCGAGGTTTAATTATGTGTAGAATTGACCGTATTTCATCCTCTTTTATTTCCAAAAGAGGATTCCATTCTGTAGATGCACCACATTTTGATTACTTATCCATTTATCAGTTGTTATTATTATTATTATTATTTTGCTATTATGAATAATATTGCTAGAACATTTCCATACTTTTTTTGTATGGACTTCGGTTTGCTATTCCCTTGTATGTGTACCCAGAGATAGGACTGCTGGGTATTATAATAACTGTATGTTTAACTTTTTGAGAAACTGTCAAACTGTTTTTCAAAGTGGCTGCTCTATTTTACATTCTTACCTGCAAAGTATGAAGATTCCAGTTTCTCAGCATTCTCACCAATACTTGTTATCGCCTGTCTTTTTGATAATAAACATTCTATTGTGAATGTGTGAAACAGTATCTCATTGTGATTTGACTTACATTTCCCTAATGACTAATAATGTTGAACATATTTTTATGCACTTATCCGCTGTGGATACATCTTCTTTGGTGAAATATCTATTCAAATGTCTTGCTTATTTTTTTTAACTGGGTCATTTTTTTTTATTTGCAGTTGTAGGAATTCTTTGCATAATTTGAATATAATTTTCATATTATATGTATGATTCATAAACATTTTCTCCATTTCCCACTTTCTTGATAGGATCTTTTGAAGAACAAAAGTTTTTAATTTTGATGAAGTCTAATATACCTTTTTAAAAAATTTTGTTGCTTGTGTTTTCAGAGTTTTATCTAAGAAAATCATTGTCTCTTCCAAGGCCACAGGATCATTATTATAAGAAAAACTTATTTATGCGTGTTTAATATTATGCCAATTGTTCTATTTGTTTTTATTTTATTATTTTATGTTTTTTAAATTAATTGCGATCTGATTTCTAGGTAACCACTAGCCTTGTCATTATCCAAGATTGGTTGTCATGTTTATTCTAATTCTAAATTTAATTATCATTATTAAGACCAGCTATTGTTTATTGAGTTCCTACTATGTGCCATAATTTTATATTCTTCTAATCCTTCTACCCACTACAAGGCTAAATTCACTACTATTTATGTTTGAATAAACTGAGATTAATTGGGATCTTTTGAAAGAACTGCAGAAGGGCACAGCCAGGTTCCAGTTTCCAGGTCAATCAGACTACACAGCTGGCTCAGAGATACATTTCCTCTCCAGCACCACCCTGTCTCCTAGCTACTTCTGTTAGCTCATTCCACACTTTAAGGCCTTGTCAGTGTTGAGCAATTCTTTTAGATCTTCCTAGGCTACTTTGACCCATGGAGATATCTTTGTATTATTTTTTCTGTCACTCACATATCACACCCTAGGCTATGTCCATTGGTGTTATTCTTTCAATGTGTTCTTCTCAGAATATAATCGGTACAGTTTTTTCCACCAGGTAGGTGTTCAAGAGATATTGCTAATGTTGGTATTGTGGTCTTGTAGTAGCATGATGTTCACTGATAAACACCTTCATGTTAAGATTTTTTTTCTCCTATTTATCCAAATAGTTTTGGATGTTCAGAAAAAAAATCAATCAGAGGCATAAATATGATCAGAGAACTTAAACTCTTAGTTTATAAAATATAAGAAACTGAGAGAATAATAGAATCCAGGTTTCTTGCTGAATTTCCCTTATGTTGAAATTGATAATACATAAACACAAAAATTACTGGGGATAGGGAAGAGGGAGGAGACAAATTTTGTAGGACATTTCTAACTAAAAAATTACTTTTCTTTTTAATTTCCTGTCTTAAGTATAAAGAAAAAATGTGATATGCCTATGTTTAATGTTATATAACAGAATGCTTTAAATTATATATACATTTGAACTCACACACAAACATCAAAGAAAAGACATTTTTCTGTTAACTAGGAGATAGTAACTCAAAGTACAGGTTAAATGTCCGCAAGAAAGTTCACTCAGGGAAAATGCTTGAATTAAGTCAATATTTAACCCGAATCTTCACCATCATAAGACTCTGCTTCATATATTTATAATCTGGAGTACTGATGTTATAACCTTCATGATGAATGCAAAACTCTTAATCTGAACCTTTAGAAAAATGAACTCATATCCTCAATCTGCTAACGATATGCATAAATATGCAACTTTATCTATTTTTTTTGGCACTTCTACAGGCTGTTATAGCATTTTCACAAAAGTAGAACAAATTTGCAATAGAAATATAAAGGTTAAGCCAGGTTTAATTGTGTTCTAGGAGCCATCAATTCAATCAGAGAATTCCACGTGGAATTAGAAACATCCCACATATCATTTAGAAAAAAAAATAAATTAATTATGCCAATATACATTCCTGTTTACTGTGCTATTTTTATGAAAGATGTTTGCTGCCAGATCTAATCTATATTGCTCTATAAAGGACCTTTTACTCCATACCCTGATACTCTATATAGATAAAATTGAAAGTGAACTTAAGAGTAGCCTTGATTAAAAGAAGAAAATATTTCAGCATTTGGATGAATGTGCAGTAAATAAACAGATTTTTATTTAATGAAGAAAATCGGGATGGGTTCAGGTTAAATTATCTTCTAATATGAGAGTTCATGAGTTCAAATTGTGCTGTGTAACTCTCCTAAGTGCTGTACACACATCAACTCATTTATCCACACAGAAATATTGTTGAGGTAGATCTTATGTTATGCTTCCCATTTGCCAGATGAGAAAATAATCTTCACAGAGTTCCCTAACTTGCCTGGGACCACACAGCTAGTATGAAATCCAATGAAGCTTTAGATCCAGTGCTGAAGCCAAACCCTGTGCTAATTCCATTAAACTAACAGTTGGAAGGAGGACATTATAAAGGAAAGATTGGGGGATTTGCATATTCCCGCTAATTGAATGTCATCAGTTTGTAGATGCTTCCTTTCTTTATGGTGGTGGCAGAACTCTCTCCAATGTGTCATGTGATAGGAATTGTTTCTCATAGGAAGACTTATTTGCCCAAGCTGTTGCTCTCTTTGGGCACTGAATACTAATTCTTAGACATCTGAAAACTTGAGTCTGGGAGTTGAATACTAATACTCTTCTTGCTGTTTCCATGGACCCCCTTTCTTCTGTTTCAATGGATCCTCACTCTTCACCAAACACCACAGGGTATTACTGCTGCCTCTCTCAATGTTCTGCTCTCAGTAATTTAGAGCTTACTTAAGACCCTCTTGATACACAAGAAAAACACAAACCAGAACTGTTAGCATTTCAATTTTGAAAGTAAGATGGTCTCAGTGAATTTCTCTACTCTATGCTGGAGGCAGGGACATCTTATCTTTTGCTTTTTGAAAAATGAGTTGGACACATGATAATTTTCTGCAAAAGTATGTTAAACTGACCTACATTTCTCAGTGCATATCCTAGCTCTCTTTCTAGCTATGCAACCTTGTTCAAGGTTCTTAGCCTAGGTAAGACTCATGTTTCTCATTTGTAAATGAGAATGACTCTGCCACTTCAAAATTATTGTGGGAAGCATACCATATAATTAATGTACAAACCCTCACACAGTGCCTGATGCATAGGAAACAATAAACAAGTTATTAATGTATTCTGAATCATAAATTAAAGATTTTAATATGTGTTTCCACTTTTATATTTTGCAGAGGTTTCTGCTCTCTTTGAGGCTGGCACTTCGGTTACTTACATGTTTCAAGAACCCTATCCAGTAACCAAGAATATAAGCCTGTCATCCTCAGCAATTTACACAGAGTCAGCTCCATCTAAGGAAAACATTGCATTTAGTTTTGCGACAGCCCAGACACCCAGCCTCTTGCTCTATATCAATTCTTCTTCTCAGGACTTCCTGGCTGTCCTGCTTTGCAAGAATGGTGAGTATTGGTGGTATGAAGCCTGATAGAATATCATACTGGTCTATAAGGACAAGGTATGCCATGTAGAACTGCATAATTTCAATCTAAATTTGGCCCTACCTAGACAGCTTATTTCCAGACCTCCAGACCTCTTGATTAAACTTTACCTTTATGAATTGCAATTGGTTTTCCAGGCCAGTGTCAATTCATTGCTGAAGTCTCAAATGTATTGACTTAAATTTGCCTCAACTGTGCAGCAGTAATTATTATTTATTCTGTGCTTGAATTCATTAAGAGTAAAGGAGAAGATCATAAGCATATCTAAATTTCAGAAAGACATTTGTCACATATATCTTGTCATCTTTACTGCAGTCTCCTTTACTGAAAGCTGTTAAAACAACTAGCATAAATGCAGGCTGTATTAATAGAAGTTGATTGCCTAGGTCTTGGAGAGAAGTAGCATATGTGAGTCATAACCTTGTGGAATATGGTCTCTGTTCTGAGGATCAGATTTTGAAAAGAACGTGGACAAAATGGAATATGCGAAGATAAGAGGGAGAAAGGAGCTAGAGAACCTACTTCATAGGAGGGATGTTGAAGGATACCTGTTTTGATAGCTGTTAGAAAAAATCAGATTTTCTTCCCTGACTACTTAATTCTACCCTGAAATAATGACTATTAATATAGTTGTAGCCATAGACTCTATGATATCAAAATATCAGGGGTGAAACAATTATTAGGATGGGCAAAGAGGGCAAAGATGTGGACATCCCTGTATTCTGGTCTCGGAAAACATTTTCTTGTGATCAAGAATATACTTTTCCTCGTCCTGTAATTTGCTGGCACAATGAGATGAGTCTGGGCTTTAGAAACATCCACTATGGAGATGGGCTGTGGTGGGACACAGGAGGAAGGAGGCCTGAGGTGTACATCATTCACTGCGTCCTCTACAGACCTTAAGCAGAGACTCTAACTGTCTCTCTTGGGGGTTCATTCTTTGCTTCCTTTTACTTTTTGAGGGCTTATTCTTTGCTTCATCTTGCTTTAACTATTTACAACATTGAACATAAAGAATGATGTAAGGATCTAAAGCAAGGATCAATATTGGTGGACCTCTGAGTTGAATCAGGCCTAAAGTGCAATAATAATAACAATGTCCAACTAGAAGTAACAGGATTCATTCACTCTAGGAACAATATGATGGAAGCAAAAAGAGAAAGAGAAACTAGAATGATAACATCGTTCTAAGACTTTGTTTTTGAAGAGCCTACAAGAGAGGAAGGAAACATAGTTTATTAGACCTCTTATTAATCAGCAAATCTTTGTATGATTGGAACCATTATATAAGCATGTCAGTTCTTAAACTGGGACCCCATAATGTCTCTGTGAGATTGGTAAGTCTGGCTGAGGACACCGAGGCATGAATTAACTGATTAATGTAGGCCAGCCAGCTCATTCATGACACAGGTGGGGCTAGAAGACAGAACTCCTGCTATCCAGCCCAACAACATTTCCTCTAAACTAGATGTGGCTGTATTATAAGTAAGATACTTCCGGAGCATTTAAATACAAGATTTCCCCCAAAGCATCTTTTGGGGGTGGTCTCAAAGGCACATTCGGACTTGCCAGGTCATGTCAATGGATATAGACAATAACAGGAATCACTATGTCAGACTAAATATATGTTATTCTATTTACTCTATTATAATATATGTACATATAAATAAATGTACACACACAAACATATATGTGTGTGTGTGTGTGTGTGTGTGTGTGTGTGTGTGTGTGTGTGTGTGTGTGTGTATATATATGCTGGGCACTATTATAATTAATTCACACAGCACTTAATCCTCGATTGGTGGTATTAACAAACCCAATACCTTACAGTTGTAGAAACTAAGACAGATAGATGTTAAATATCTTGATTAAAATCCCACAGCAAGTAAGGAGTAGAGCTTAGTTTAATTCTCTCTCTTAAGTTTGATAGCATATTCTGTATTCTTCACCACAAGAGCTAAACTGTGTTATTTATTTTTGAAACACAACATGTTTTAAATAACTCGAATTTATTTAATTGAAAAGCATTCTTGAATTCTGCTTTATCCCCTATTTTCTTATACTCTAAAGCTAAACTTGATCCCATAGATATTTACATATTTTTAACCCTGGCTAAATGAAAGAAACAAGGAAATACTTGTGTCTTACTTATCGGTTTGTTTGTTTTAAGCTTAGATCTCAGGGTAAGTGTAAAAGCAAAGGCTTGCACCTCAGTCTAATGGGAAATGGGTGTCCAAGCCGTGGTTAGTGATGGAATGCCCCCTCCCCTCAGCCAACGTCAGAAAGTCACCCCTGCACATGCCCTCACCTTGACCCATTCCCTCACCATTGCTCTAGGGAACTCTTATTACAGTAGTCAGTGGTGGCTGACTCAATGATTCAGGTTCCTGGACATTTCCTGTCATCTCTCTTTACTACAGTGGTGCAACTAAGATACGTGCTTCTTCATTTATTAGTCTCATTACATAGTATCAAGGACTATGGAAACCAACAAAGATAAGCAGGATAGGATTTTGTTTAAACATGATTAAAAAAAAAAAAAAAAGGACTCAAAAACTGCCTTAAACTTTCTGGAAGTCAGTCTAGATATATGAGGAAGTGAGGTTGCCCAGATTTCTCAAGCCATCTAAATAGAAGTTAAATTTTACCTAACTTTGAGAATGAATCTCCTAGGAATTGGGGGATTATAACAAGAGAGTAAAATACCTTGAGAGATAATGAATTCCTTGACATTGGAGGTCATCAAATAATAATTAAATGAAAGTTTATTAAATGTGGAAACCTTAATAAGAATTCCAACAGTGGATGACAGAGAAAAAACTTCTGAGTGTCTTTTCAGGTATTAGATTTTGTGATTTCTTAATCCTTTCTTGTATAGTCTTACATTTATATTTCTTTCTGCTAGGGTTTCAGTTGCAGACTGTGAAATACTTTTTATGGGGAATTAAGAATCGGGACCTTTACAGCTTGTTCCCAGTATGTTAATAGTATTCAGCCACTGACATAATTGCCAGTGAATAATATTGGTGACACTGTATTATAAAGAGGTAGGAATATTCTTACTGTGACTTGGATACACTTTGGTGGAAAATACACCTCTGAAAATACTAATGGAAGTTAAGAATATTTACAGATTGAAAAAAGAGAGAGAGATTAGGGCAGCAAAGATGGTAAAGGGTTAACTGAAAAAAGCTTTTCTCTGGAAAGCTTGTAAGATTGATTCACACCTCTCTGAGATGGCGTTAAGAGTCTTTTGTTGGTACAGCTTTCTTAACCTTACTTTGATTTAAGACACCTTTGAGAATCATGTGGGAATTATGATGAGAGGATCACTCTTAAAAGGAGTTCTTTTTGTTCTCCCCAGGAGGAAGAAAATGCCCACAGCCATGTCATACAAAATGGCTAGAATTGCAGCACTCTGGGTTAAGAAGTCAGGGGTGGGGAAGACAGGTAGATGAACTGTGTAAACACTGAACAAAAATTTTATCTTGCAAATTTATTTAATAAGGGTGTCCAGGCCAGAGGAAAGAAGACCAATGTGACTCAAAGTCATGTTTGCAAGTCTCTCCCTGGAAGGGATTGGATTTGGCAGGTTCTTTGCCCTTTATCATTTTTCTTGAAATTTCTCCAAATAGAGACTTATCTGGGTTAAGCTGCTACTATCATTTCAAATGAAAACAAGAAGAACTCAAAGGAAGAAAAAGATTTTAATTCTTGGTAAGAAAGAATAGAGGCAGAAGAGGAGACATTTCTGGGTCACAGGGTCCTTAGGAAGGAGAAGTTATAATTCCATAATCTGGGGCTTTGGCCCACAGGCAACTTCTCAGAGATGTGGCAATTGGAGGAGAAGGAGCATTTGAAAGAGGCAAAGATAAGAGTGTTCTAAAGATACACTTCTTAACTTTCACAGCACTTTATGCTCTGCCTTCACCATGGCGCTATGGAAATATCCTTTGAGCTTTACACTTTACTATTCACAGAGTGTCTAATATGTGGCCGACACTATTTTATGTACTGGAGAGACTGAGATAGACAGGAACCCGCTCTGCCTTTAAGGATCTATTCTGGGAATGAAGACATAACAAATACTAAGGATGCCAATATAAATTAGATGCTAGAATAGATTCTGTTAGAGGTAGAGTAAGGCAAAGACGGAAGAGTAACCAATTCTTTCTGCGAGGGAGTCAGAAAAGGCTTTGTCGAGATAGTGACCCTTGTGTTGGGCCATGAAAGATGAGTAAGTGTTCTCCAGGCAGACATTATTTTCTAAATCCATTTATTCTCATTGCAGATAGATAGATAGATAGATAGATAGATAGATAGATAGATAGATAATAGATAGATAGATTTTCTTTCCCCAATTTATTCTCCTTTCTTCTCTTTCATCATAAGTCCTTCTTGGCTCCTTGATGGTAGAAAAAAAAATCAAATATAGAATACATGCTAACTTTAAGGCCATCAATATGTGGTGAGATCACTTGGGTACAAAATCGAAATAAGGCTTCCATTCACCTTCCCATGGTAGCTGCCCAGCTGCCTTCCAATACTGAATGGTTCCTCTGACTTTGCTTCAACATCTCCTTTTTATTTATCTTTTTAAAACATATACATTCATAAGATACACCGTCTGCATTTGGATTGCACAAACCTTGGAGGGAATAATGATGAACCTAGACACTTTACATTTCCAACAGACTGACTCCAGGGAGACAGGGAAAAGGAGGCATCCAGAGAAGAAGCATCTTCAACAAATCTCAATAGGCCAACCCTAGGACAATCCCCGATGCTGCCGCCTGCCACACATTTTCTGATAGGAGCATATGGCATATGCTTGACTTCCTCAGAGCAGCAAGAATCCTGAAAAACAGCCTGAGAAAAGCATGCCTCGGAGGTCTTTTTCCTTGGTCTTACTACTCCCTGACCACTCCAGTCTTTGGGCTTGTGTCAAGCAACACTTTGCTACTTTTGAACTTAAAATTCTCAAGGCTTCTGATATCTCCCAGACTCTGTTTAGGTTGGTTTATTTCCTGTATTTCTGGGCTTTCCGATAATCTCTTGCTAGGTGACACCAGGTCCTGCTGGCAGGTCCATTTTCCATTTCAAATTAACGTAGTTGTGAAACACCGTGACCCTGAGAGGGCAATCAAGAGTCCTTCCTCCTCACTTCTCCCTCCTAGAAGAAGGACAGTGATATGGGAGAGAACAAATCGCATCTCCAGTATCATATCGTTAATCCACTGAGCCAGGGGGTGGGCCCGAGTGAAGAAATGAAGGCATGATGAGGATTTTTTTATGTTGTGGTGTGTTCAAATAGTCCTTGAAGATTGTTATGGACAGAATGGTCTCTCCCTCCCTAAAATTAATATGTTGAAGCCCTGAATCTTCCTGTAGCTGTGTTTAGAGTAAGAAGGTAATTAAGATTAAATGAGATCATAAGAGAAGAACCCTGATCTGATAGGGTCAGTGTTTTTATAAGAAGAGACACCAGAGCTCCACTCCCGCTTCCGCTCCTGGTCCTGCTCCTGCTCTGCCACATGAGGACATGGTGAGAAGGTGGCTGCAAGCCAAGAGGAGAGTTCTTACTGGACACTCGATTGGCTGCTGCCTTGAACTTACTGGCCTCCAGAACTGTGAGAGAATAAACTTCTCACTGATGTTTGAGTCACCAGTCTATACTATTTTGTTATAGTAGTTCAATCCATCTAAGAAGATCAAATGAGACAATGTAAGTAGATGTGCTTGACAGATATAAAGAATAAAACACTGCATTTTATTGATGTTTAATAATAATAACAATAATAATAATAAACAATAATATGGAAGCTACTAGGTCATGCTGGCAGTCCTATCCTCAGACGGACCATCATTGTGAAAAGAAAAAATGCAAGCTTGGGTTATATGAGCATAATATGAATGTCAACATTCAGGATAATTGGGATTCAATTTTAATACAAAGAGGACATGGAAATCCTCCATTGTCTAGAGGCAGAGCACCTAATGGGGGGATATTGCCCTGAGGAAGGAGAAAAATGAGACGCAGGGTTCCCACCCAGTGCAGTAGCTGCTGTCATTACTCACAGGCAGCAGTGTTTGATATACAAAAGCATGAAAATGGAAAACTCTAGTCACAGCTTTCCCAAATACTCTCTGAACCAGATCTTTGGAGAACTTGTATGATGTGTCTAAAAGAAAGACAGATAGAAAGAGAAAAAAATATATATTTAAATGGCTGAAGAGCAAGGTATATGCAAAGAACTAATGAAGAACTCTGCTAACTACAAGGCTAGGCTCGATGATGTACAGCTGGGAGACATGGCTAAACACATGGAAAATTCCCACGTCAACCCCAAGCACTCTAGCTGTGCGGCATCAAGGAAACCAAACTAGAGGCAGCAACAGTGGCTGAGCCAGTGCTCTAAGGCCCTGAGTGATAAGCTGTAATCAAAGATGAGTATGGAAATGAGGCTAAGAAATACAACACAATACATTTAACTCTACAAACATCCATTTAATGCCTACTATATGCATGCGCTAGAACTGTCATATCAAAATACCACAGTATTAATCTACAGAATTTATTTTCTCACAGTTTTGGAGACTGGAAATCTGAGATCAATGTGCCTACAAGGTTAGTGTCTGGTGAGAGCTATCCCCTTGGGTTGCAAATGCTTACTTTCTCTCTGTGTGAGCACATAGCCTTTCCTCATTATGTGTGTAGATAGAGAAGAGAGGAGAGGAGAGAAGAGAAGAGAATCCAAATATGCTTTCTGGTGTCTTCTGAAAAAAACATTCATTGTATTGTATCAGAGCTCTACCCTTATAACCTCGTTTAACCATAATTATTTCTTCCGAGGCCATATCACTAAATACAACTATAACTGGGGGTCCGGCTTCAACCTATGAATTTAAGGGGGACACAAACATTCAGTTCATAATACACACCATGTGCTATATGATTTTTTTATGAGCACATACATGTCCTATGGGCTCATAAAAAAAAAATGAATGTGGTATATTTGGCTTCAAGGAAATTCTTGAACTTGGGTTCCAATGCACAATTCCCCTTCATAATGTCAGTACCCAGCTCATAGTTGGTCTCAGTATTCTTGGATGCACTTATGTACTTTAAATCTAGTAGGAGAAGAAAGTACATACCTAGAAAGTGTAGGAACACCCCCACAGAGTCAGGAGGAGATGTCATGTGGTTACAGTGGGGCCATGTTGAGAAGAGAAGACAGCTCCTCTCAGTGCATCACCAAAGACTTCTTAGTGCAGATGGGCATGAAAATAAATTATATTATCTGAGTATTAATGTTCATAATACTGTTCTTCCTGAGATTCCATTTCGTCATCTGTAATATACATGTGGGAGGCAGGGTGGTTTAGACAGCTAAGGTCTGTGGAGCCTGCAATATTTTTTATTATATTTTCTGAGGGCCTTTAGGATCTTCTTACTTTGTGCTTTCCCAGCTTAAATAACCCAGAAATTTTTCAAAAATTGAGCAACTGTTTGTTTTTTTGATGAGGCTAGTTACTTACAACTGTACTGTGAGAATCAAGAAAATTGTTATTTACTTGTAGGCTTCATTATGAAAAGAGAAGAGACATGAACTAGGTGCCTTGGTTTCTTCATCTGTAAACTTGAGATAATTGCAATTGTCAAGGGTCTCGTAGCTGTGTCATTGGGGATTAATGATATTCTGTTTGTAAAGGATTTGAAAAAACTCAGATAAAAGATGTGGGAAAAACACAAAGAATGGTTATTACAAAACAGAACAAAGATCTTGCTAGTTACTGAGCCACCTTCATTTACTTTCTAAATTTCTTTTTTTTTTTTTAATGTTTAAGCCGGGGGCGGAGTGAATGGAGGACTGAATGTTTAGCTTTTGGTCTAGAACTCTAATTAGAAGCTTAAGGATTAAGAAAGTAGTTAAAGTCTGTGTGAAGAAAGCTTTTCTCAGAGAAAAGACATATTTTTATTCTTTTTAGACCACTTGACCTGTAACACTGACATCTTAAGATGTGAAAACAATTAAGCAGGAGTCCAAGTTTGGGGCTTATTCAGTTTCTCTGTGCAGTTAATTACCTTTTATTTAGCAAGTAAGTCTTGAATTTTCATTATTTCTCTTAATTCAAAGTAATAGATTTTTTCCACTTTTATAAGTAGCTTGACCTTTTGGTGTTTAGAAATAAGGACTCTGGAAATGGAATCCCCTAACCTAAAGCTTCAGTGGAGAGGTGGTGAATACGTTTTCAAGCTTGCGAGTCCAGTTCAGATTCCCAGCACCACCCACAGGAGACCTCCCTTGGTCTCCCAGCTAGAAAACAGAAAATAGCTAATGCTTATCAAGCGCTTAATGTGTGCCAAGATGCAGTTTCAGTACTTTGTATATGTTGATTCATTTCATTCTCAAACATGCTTATGGAGTTACCTCTAACATTTCCCCATTTTACAGGTGAGAAACCTTAGGCACAGAAAGGTTAAATGTCTCATCCAGGAAGACATAGCAAGAAACCAGTGGGATTAAAAATCAAACCCCACCAGTCTCACTTTTTAACTTATAATTATTCTGCTCTGTTCTTTGACCTCTCATTGCACTGTGTACTACTCTCACAGAAGCGATCATTTTCTCTTAGTGATAGCTTTCATGTAGGTTGTGTGCTCTGTCAGAAATGTCATATTCACTTCCTGCAGTCCTCCACACTGCCTTGTTTACAGAACTCTGTTTAAAAGATGAGTCAGGCAGAAATGATGGGATAATATATAAGGATACTTAAAAATATATTGCCAATAAAAAAGGGTGCAGGACATCTCCTTATATTTGGTAAATTGTACTTTGGTGTACACTGGAGCACACAGGACTATCAAGTGAAAAAAAATTACACTCTTATAGATGCCAATTTCTGTGATGCAAGTTGCAGGGTACAGCTACTGCCCCTAGCTCTGAAACTAGCAAGCTAAATTTGACAGTCACTGTCAATTAACATTTTTAAGTGAAATAGCACATGAGGGAGTGCTACTTTCTTGGAACAAATGGTTTTAATATTATTAATAACGCTAGGCAGAATATTTTTGGTTCAGAAAAATCATATGTAATACATGCATGTTCTTATTTAAACACAAGAGATGAATGCATAAACTTATTATCCTTCTCTTCTTAAATTCCTCCATAATGACATAGAGAAATTAAAATATATTTATAAAGGTAGAAAGTAAAAAAAAAAAAAGCGGAACTTAGGAGGTGTAAGAAATATTAACACATTTTAGAAATCAGACAACAGATGAAGGAAGAAGGCTGACTTAGTTATAGTCTCTGTGTAAGCATGAAAATGGAGAGACAGCTTGGGAGAGTCTCAGCCCTGGGTGTTCCATACTCTATGGTGTCTGGAACAAGCCATGATGTCAAGGGAAATGGGGTAAAATTTTTACAAGTAGCTTCTAACTCTAGACCCATTTTTTCCTATCCAGGCAGATAAGCAAGTTCCTTTCCACCTCCATTCCAGCAGTCCAGATACATATTCTGTAGCACATAACAACTGAACCAGAGTTTTCAAAGATGAGGGCATGGCTGAGAGACAGAGTTTAAGACAAGCATAGAGTGGCATTTGTACACTGGGCTGTGGGACCTTTGGCCTTATTGTTTGCCTTTGTCCAAAAACAGAAATGAAATGACTTCTGTACACAGGGCTGTAGGTCCCTTGGCCTTATTTTTTACTTTCTTCCAAGAATTCTTATAGTTTGGCTTTTCTTTCATCATTAGGAGATGAGATGGTTTTTCCATAGAAGAACTGAATAGCCCCATGAAAATATATGTGGGATAATTAGAGTTTTAGAAATGTCCCATTGAAAAGAATAGTTTTTCCATATCATCAGCTGACAGTGAATCCTACTTGTTGACAAACTCAGCCACTGCACATGGAATCTTCAATACAAAATGCAGTGACTCCATCACACTGTGTACAGATAACCAGGGCCATCAGCTAGTTCAATAATACCTCCAGGATGGAAGATAAAGACCAAGCAAATGAACAAACAAAGATAATTGGATAAAACAGAGATAATACAGGAGACAGAAAAAGCATAAAAGATATAATATCTTCATAGAAGTAGTAGAAATATAAATCTATGAAGCAAGAACATGATACTTTAAAATAAAACTGGCAAACAATAAAAAAAGAATCCTTGAAGGTGCAGGGAAATCTTCCAGAACGTTGAACAAAAATGCATAAAGAAAAATGGACAATGAAAACAAAATAGAATATCAGAGGATCAAAACATGATGTGTAATATTTAATAGGATTTATAGAAAGAGAAAATAGATGGGGAGAGGACATTAGCAAAGATGTAATAGAAAATACTTTATAGAATAAAATAAATCTGATGTAAAAGTTTGCTTCCTTACCCAACACAGTGAACAGTAAAAGACACACTCTAAAGCAAACACTAACTCTGCTAAAGGCAGGACCAAGAAGACTCAGATTAGTAGGGAATGTCTTCACAGAAGCACTAGCAATTTGAAGATAATGGAAGACCATCTTCACAATTCTTAAGGAAAGTGGTTTTCAAACTAGAATTCTAAACTTAGTCAAATTATCAGTCATGTGTGATGGAGGAATAATTTAATACATAAAAGGCAAAGGTATCTCGTGTCATTGTCTAAGACTTCCTAAATACCTTTACTGAGATACTACTTGATATGCATGTTAGTTATCTGATTCTGTATAAAAAATTACCCTAAAATTTAGCACCTTAAAACAGCAAATACTTATCACTTTATACATTTTTGTGAGGGTTCAGAATTATAGTTTTAGTTTAGCAGGATGATTCTGGCTTACGGTCTCTTTTGGAATCAAACTCTTGGCCAGGCTATAGTAATCAGAAGGGACCGGACAATCTGTTCCCAAGCTTAAGCCTGTGAAGGTTGACAGGAGCTCTCAGTTATTTGTTGTTTGACTTTTCAATAGGGCTGAACAGACAACATGTCAGTTGGTCTCTTACAGAGAAAGCAATGAAAAAGGTGGGGCGAGGGAGTAAGGGAAGGAGGGAGTGAAGGTGGGAGAGAAAGAGAGAGAGAGATGAGAGACAGAGAGAGAGTACCCAAGAGAGAACCTAAATTTTTTTAAAACCTAAACTCAGCAGTGACATCTAGTACATATGATGTGGAGGGAAGTTACACAAAGATAGGACTACTTGGATGATGGGATCATTGGGGGCCGTCTTAGAGGCTGCTTGCCACAACATGATTCACCAAAAGAAAGAAGTATATAAAAACAAAGATATGGGCTCTTGGAAACAGGTCACCCACCACAAAACAGGCCAGGTGATTCATGATTAACTGCCTTGCAGTAATCCTTGTGAGCAGCCAGTCTAGGCTAATGGTTACCAATTGAGCATAGTTTTGTCTTCCAGGGGACACTAGTAAAATCTGGGGACATTTTTACTTATCAAGATGAGAAGTGGTACTGAAAAGAAGTGAATAGAAGCTAGAGAGGTTGCTAAACTTCTTAAAGACCCAGTATATCACCACACACACACATATAACACACACACACTCATACCCACACACACACAAACACACATACACACAAGAATTATCTGGCCCAGAATGTCAATAGCTATAATGTTGAGAAAACCTGAACTAGATTGAGGCATATGATAGAGGGCTTTTGGAGGGAGGCTCTTAGAGAAAATTTGTAAGTCATAGACACCAGCAAAAGATGATATTGATGTCAGACAAGACAACATGGACTTTGAAAAGCAACTTAAGCAAAATTGTGGCATATTTGTATTGGAGGCCTGAGGAGGATGAGCCCATATGTGACTGGGCCCAAGCAAGGTAATTTCTCATCTAATCATTATGGGAAGGGAAGGCAAAAATACAATATTTAAAATTAATAAATCAAGAAATAGCAATATATTTAATAAAGTTGAAGGAAAATAATGACTAAAAAAAAAAAAAAACTGAAAGAACTAAAATAATTGAATGTGAAGAGGAGGATCTGGGCTTAGGAAGGAGTAGGGCTGGGCTTGCTTCCTCAAATTGTCTTTCTATACCATTTGGCTTTTAAAATGTACTATTTTTATAAACTATATTTAAGTGCATAAAATAAATTCATTATTTGAATACCAAGAAGAAAGTATACAGTTTTATTAATAGAAAACAAGTCCTTCTTCCTACAAATGAGTGCATATAAATATGTAAAAGACATTGGCTGAAGGCACATTTGACGATTATCTGCACAGTTGCACACATACCTCATTTTCATGTTTTCAATTAGTGAATTGAATCCTTCCATGAATGAACAGAAGGATAAATGAATAAAATAACTTAATTAGAAACATTCAATGTAACAAATGATTTCACTTCCTATTCAAATAGTCTATGCCAAGACCACTAAGAAGTGTCCTCATTACCAGATGTATTTCGGGCCTTAACCTCCATGAGCTTGTTTGAGTGTGACTACTGCTCCTCAACCTCCTGTATGTATGGATATTTCATCCTATAGCAGTTTTGGCTCTTTTTGAAGAAAGAATACACCGTCACTGAGATATGTCATCTATCCCCGTGATTTTAATGTGTATATGTAGACCTTTGTGTCTTTGAGAGAATTGAGAGGCAACTTCACTCAGCTGTCCCATAAACTCTTCAAACTCCATATGTTGTAAATTGACCTCAAGCTTAACCCCACTTCCCAAAACGCTCACATGTATTTACCACACATGCACACACATAGACTTCTAGATCTTTTCTTGCTTGAGTTTTCCCTTTCTCAGAGAAATGCTCTACATTCACTCATATGCCCAAGTCAGAAATGTGTTTCACCACCTCCTCCTCTTTCTCACGCCTCCAGAGCCCATTGATTACCAAGTTTTATTCAGTCTCCTTGCATTGCATTGCATTTGCTTCCTTTGTTTCTTTTATATTTGTCCAATTTCTTTATGATCCCACTATGGCTATCTTTGTTCTGGCCACCTTAATCTCAGAGTAAAATTATTGCAGTGATGTTCAAATGCTTCTCCCAATCTTTAGGACTGTGCCCTTTTAATTTTCTGTTCTGACGATGATGATCTTTTTAAAATTTAAATATATTCATGTCACTCATTTTCCAGTAGCTCTCCATTGCCCTTTGGCTAATTTCCAAACTCTCCTCAGTCCTAGGTTTTCACTTTCCAATGAAATTTCAATTCTTATCACTTTCAAACGCCACTGTACCCTCTTCCCATATTGAATTATGTTCAGATCGTTGACTGCATCATCTTTTGTTTTGCCTCTGGGTAAGCCTACATTTTGTTACCTTTGCTTGAAGCATTCTTTCCTTTCACACCTTCATTTCTTCTTTGCTGGAAAACTCTCGTTTCTTTAGTTCTAAATTCAGTGTTACTTCTGGGAAGCATTCCTGGTTCCCTCCCAAAGATGGTGTTAAGTGCCCTCTTAAGACTTCTGAGACAGGCTGTTATAGAAGTGATCTCTGTTAACAATCTCTGTTAACTTGTTGGATCCACCACTGTAACACTAATTCCAGGAATCAGCACTGGTTGAACACCATTCACGGGTCCAGTATCTACACACAATAAATATGCCGCCATTATAGAGACAACATTTAATGACAATAGGGCACACAATATTTTCAAGCAAAAGAGTCTTTTTAGAAGCATATTTTTATGGTTCATCTTTAAAAGAGTTAACTGTGGTATCTTTATGGTGCACTAAGGCACGGCTAAGAATCAAAGAGAATAAGTTAAATTGGATAACAACTTTACCTAAAAGCATGAGGCTAAAATGAGAGAAAAACTTTAAGAAGTAACAGATACTAAAAATGGATTATTCTTATCTTCTTATTTCTAATTTTGATAGTTATAATTCCTCTCAAAGCCTGTTAAGTCTCTGAGGAAAAAAAAAATCTTAAAAGAGGCAATTTGAAACAGATAAAATGTTGCATTTAGAAAGGATAGAAGGAAAAATGTGACCAAATCATCAGCTTCATAATGGTAATACTGTTGGATTTTAGTTGTTTGTGTTGCCATCCTTAGGTGGGACTTTCAAAAAGATAAACGAGATAAAAGATAAAATGCCTGAAGTTTCAAATGAAAGCACAACAATAAAAATCAAAGAAGCAGGACACATAAATCCCTTTGAAGGTCCTGATTTCCAGCTCTCTGTAGCAATAACAGAGTAAGCCTAGGTGTCCTATGACTTAGGCCACTGACATTTGTCAAGATTTTCAATAAAATGGCAATGAAAGACTAAATCCATGCAAGGTGGGAGATAAATTAGCACACAGCCAAAAGTACTAGAGAAATAAGCACTGGTTCGTAGTTGAAATATTTTTTGATAAAGTAATAATCCCCTGTAATCTCTCCGGCTTTAAATAACAGCCGGTCTTTGTGCCGGCAGTTTAATTTTGTTGGCTGCCCTTGTCTTACAAATATATTTAGTGGAGTCTGGAATATCATTTTGTGCTGAAAGCTGAAGCCTTTGTCATGCTGAAGCTGGGCAAAGGCAATAAATCAACGATAAAGTGAAAAGAAATAGAAATGGGCAATCGGAAACGTATTTCCCAGAGCAGGTGAACAAGCTTTCTTCTCCTACAAGCAGGTGTATTGCATCAGTCATGCCTTCTTGTTAAGTGCCTCTGTTGTAATGATATTGACTTATATCTACAGTGTACCCTAGTTGGCATTGCTCCAAAGTGCTTAAGATGCATCTATGGGAAATATATACTGAAAATAGCATCATGAAAATATACAACCCATTTTTTCTTTTCTTTTTTTTTTTTCCTTTTCCTCCTTTAAGATTAATCCCAGGAAATTGCTCTGAGATGTCCTATCTTAGCTTCTTCCCACTCGTTTCTTCATTTGTGTCTGCCCAATTAATAAATGATTTTTTGAGATACAAAACCAATACAAATTTAAAATTACTAAACCAGGACTAATACACTCCATGATTTACATGTGCCAAATTGGTTACTGCTGAAAATGGATTACAGAGACATAATAATGAGATGTTTGTATGATTTTGTTTTAAACCTTTAGCAACAGAAAAAAATAACAATCACTATGCTAGAAATCTAGAAAGCTGGGTTTTTGTAATAGCTTCCCATTGCTGAGTAATACCTTTTCATAAACTCAGCGGCTTAAATGAGCCCGCTTTTTTCATCTCACAGATCCTTCAAGTCAGGAGTCCAAGCACAGTTTATGTAGGTCTTCTGCTCAAGATTTCATAGACTGCAATCAAATGTTAAGTGGGCTGGTTTCTTATCAGAGTCTCCACTGGGGAATGATTTGCTTCTAACCTTCCTTGGGTATTCGGCAAAACTCAGTTCCTTGGGATTTTAGAATTGAGGTCCTGGATTCTTGCTGGATGTTCACCATGCATTGTTCTCAGCTCCTAAAGGCAGCCAACAGATCCTGGACATGTTTGTCTCTCCATAGGCCCTCACGGTTTGCTTCCTCAAGCCAGCAAGGGAGCACCAGCATCTGTATGAATGGATGAATCTTGAAATGTTATCACAGGAGTGACATCCTATTATCTTTGCTATATTGTTTGTTAGAAGCAAGTCACAAGTCTCACTTCCACACAAGGTTTGTGGTTCTGTAAAGGACGTGAACCTAAGGCCCCCCTGAGAGTCTGCCTACCACATTTCCAGTGCTTCTTGGTCATTAAAAAATTGAAACTCTTGTATACTCATTCAAAGCAATAAGAATGCATAAAATGAAATTTATAAATCTTACAAATTCTGTGTTGAAAGATGCCAGACATAAAAATGTGCACGCTCTATAATTTCATTTTTTTAATAAATTTCAAAAAACATGCAAAAATTAATCTATACTATTAGAAATTACAATAGTGGTTAACCTTGGGAAATAGTGAGAAAAAGGGGATGTGAAGAGGCCTATGTGATGCTGCAATGTTGTCTCTTAAACAGGATGGATTCCATTTGTGAGAATGTCATCATGCTTATGACATGTGCATTTTTCTAAATATAAGTATAATTATACATTACACTTTAATAAAATTAAAACAAAACTAAACAAAAATTCCTGGTACCTTGAACTAGTCACTTAATTTTGATAGGCCTCAGTTTTCTAATCCTTAACATGAATTTGGCCTTGATTTTTAATGCCCTTCTGACATAATGTAGTTAGTGTCGTATAAAATATTGAGAGGGCTATAACACTCATTGTATGACTGTTAAATGCCCAACATTTATATTATCTTCAATACAGTTCTTACTGAAGGAGAACATTCAGTCTACACATTCTTAGACTTATAAAGGATTGGCCTTGGGAAATCAAATTAATCTCAATGAACATATGTTTTCGAAAGGTCTCTTCCAGCTCAGAAAATATCTATGATTCATTGATTTAGAAATGTCTTCAAATCAGGCACCAGCGGGAAAGCAAGGGTGGAGTCAAGCAATGGGAGGAGTCTGATCTGGAAGCAAGCATAAAGGGAGTGTATCATAGAGAATATAAAACAATAATCAAACTGACAAAAAAAAATGGGTCCCCTTTGATTATCACCATGCAAATGCCATTTTAGGTGATACCATTGATCTAATACTCTTGCACACCTTGACAGCTCCGCCATAGTTTATAACTTGGTACATCACTACCAAGAACTGTGTTAAGCACTGGGCTGTAGAAATAGCTAAGATAGGAATCTCTGTGCTGGAAAATGTAGCAAAGAAGCTGAGGAGATAGATGTGCACCAGCTAAATCATATCTATTCCAAAGACTCCCCTCACTGTAAGGTCTGGATTTTCAAAAAACACAGGACACTTAATGTGTCATAGCCTTATTTGCCCCTCAGCTTCCTCCTCCAAGACCCACAGACCAACTGCGAGCTCTGGAACTATTAGGTAAGTGGCTCCCAGAGATGCTTGCCTAAATTAAAAGTTGCAGTAAACTCATAAAATAAATTTTAAATTTATTAATTATTTGATAATCTCTATAACTTTAGAAGGGACTCTACATCCAGGCGCTGCTGACCACTACTAATGCCCCAGGCTCATTAGTGCCCACTCGGCTGTTGTGAGCTCCTGATAGGTCTCTCTCCCTGTGCTCTTGCCCTGCGGCCACCATGCACTTTCCAGGTAGCACTGAGCTGTATCCCTGTACAGCACAAGGACCATGACAAGACACCTCACCTCAACACTGTGCAATGATTTTTCCTGTCACTCAGAAGGAAATCCAGGTTTCTTTCTGAATCCAATAGAACGTACATGATCTGGCCCCTGCTGCTGTCATCCCTAACATTTCCCACCTTCTCTTCTTGGCCTGGCTCACCTGCCTTCTTACCATTTCTATAATATGCCAGCAGGCTGATGCTTTGGGCTTTGCACTAACTTTCTCTCTGTCTGCAGCCCTCTTTTACCAGATGCCTCATGGCTCAGTTTCATTTAGGCCCCTGTAAACATTATTTTGTCTGAGAGTCCTTCCCTGACCACAGGCTATACAGTATGAGGACCGGAAGGAGCATGGTTTATAAAGACCACAATATCTCTGAGTCAAGCCCTCCCCTTCTCTGTCTGCCTTCTATTCTGCTTGATGTTTCTTGATCAACTTATTACCTGACATTATGTTTTACGTTTATTTTTGTTGCCTGTCATCAGAACTAGAATGTAAGCCCTGGAGGGCACAGACTTTGTTTTTTCGTATCTCCAGAACCTAGAATGGCACTCAGTATGTTGTAGACATTCACTAAATTATTAATTGAATTAATGACTGAAAGTTTAGTTTAGCTTTTACATAAGTCATATTAGCTCTCCGCCATCACCACTGGGGTTCCTGTTTCCTACTGGTATTTTTTTTTTCTAATAAATAACATGTCAATATGGGTCTATTAGACTCCATGCCCTAAGTTTGTTAAACTTTTTAATCATCTTTCATACCAGAATTTCATCATAATTTTATGTTTTAAAAATCAGTAAAAAATTGTTGATGTTGTTAATGGAGTACCTCCATGAAAAAGTATTCAGCGACACAGAATCAAGGGAAAGAAATAAAGCAGACAGAAGTAAAAAGAAGCTAGAACAACCTGGGAATTGATTTTATATATAGTATGAAGTATGGATTTTTATAATTTCCTTTATGCTGGACTCATGCACTTGCACTTCTCTTGTATACATTTATAAGTGTGTGTGTATTTTATATATATACATGTGTGTATATATATATAAATAAATAAATAAATAAGAGTGATTAAGAAAAAAGTTAGGGAACATTCATGCCACCATGCTGCCTGTTCCTGTCAGTGCTAACTCACCCCATACAGTTGCTCACTCATCCGGTGTCTGTGTCTTGAAATTATTTTCCTGGTTCCTATGCCTTTCCCATATAGGTGCTGCCTCATTTATTGGGCCTCTCTATCTAGGGATTTAAGCCTGATACTGCAATTACATTCTACCTTGATGCCTTAGAGCAACACAACTTTGTGATTTGTAAACTGCATGCTTAACTTTCAATTACAATTTTATCCCTGGATTATGTTTGGTTCTGTGCTCTGTAGCCACAGGGTTCACTGCTCCCCATCTTCCTGCCTAATATGAATTCTCAGAACCTTAGCTCAGGTGCAGCTTCCCAGCCCTCTTCTCTGCTAGGTTAGTGTGGGAAGGTTTAGATAGGAGTGTTTTGTAGTAAGAGTTTTGAAACTCCTGATTTGTACTTTTCCATTAAAATTCTTCACTTTTTTCATTACATTATCCTATTTAACTTTTTCTCATTCTTTGAGACTAGCATTATGGATAATTTTAACCAATCTAATTAAACAAATAATTATAGTCATATTATTATATATTAATGGGACGATCATCTAAAAAAACAATGTGAATGCCTTTGCATGCATTTTTTATGAAAAAAACATTATGCAGTTAGCAGCCCTTGACAACTATGTGAATTATTGTCATTTTTGAAAAGTATTTTTGCACCCCCAAATTAGGCTTTTCTTTAAAAGACAAAAAAGAAAAAGAAGAAGAAGGCTGCAGACAATGAAATCGGAAACACATCAACATCTCAAATGATTTCTAGGCAAACTCTGAGTCATTTCACTCCCAATCTGTGATATTTATACAGCAATGCAGATGCTATGTTACTCACTTTCAGAGCACTTGCTAAAAGGCTTAGCTTATATGAAAAACTTCTGTGGGATATTCTGTTTAAACTGTGTGTGTTTTGACTGCTGAGAGAAATTTAAAAAAAAAAGTTAAATCTGGCAGAAATTGAGTTAGGTGCATCTTAGCTGAAAACTTCAGAAAGATGATATTTAGATAGTTATCGATCCCCAACTGTATCTTTGTGTGCCCAGCATTGTGTGACAATGTGGGGATGAAAGCACTCTGCTTGTTCTCAGGGAGCTCATAGTCTTACCAAATAAAAATAACACACAAAAAGAAATACAATATTTTATCATAAACTCAATGATTAGTGAAACCAATAATTTATCACCAATGCAAGGAAACTTCTCACAGTAAAAGGGGGTGCTAATTATAATTTCACCCTCATAACTTGTGTAATTTGATACTGTTCCTGGTCACTTTAGCTATAATTGACAAACCCAGGTATGGGGAATGATTCTGGGAAAGCTATCTGAGACATCAGATCAAGTGTTAAAGGAACACAATGCATCATTGTCATATTGTTCTTTAGAGGACACTCATAATATATTTCTGAGCTATTGTGTTGGCTGTCCAGATGATCTTCTAAGCCTGACCCACGACAAAATTCTTAGTCTTCCTGATCACCAGCAGCTCCTATTCTTGTAAGTCCCCTCTCCACCTTCATACATTCTACCTTCTCAAAGACCTTCACCACACTAGTCTCATGCTGTATAGATTCAGTGCAGAAAGAGTTACAGAATAAGGTTTACAAGCATTTGGGTATTAATCCCAACTTTGTTGCAAACTAGCCCTGCAAATTTTTGCAAATCAGTGAATGTCTCTGACCTCAATAAGAAAAACTTGTGTCCCTGCTCACATTGTTCTTTGGTGCCCCCATCAGACTAAAGTGAGGTATAGTAGATAGAAACAGGCAGATTTAGAGATGAACCCCAGTTCTGACATTTATAAGCTGATGACTTTGGATAATTCCCTGAATGTGTTTGAACCATGGGCTCTTTTTTTTGTAATAACTACAGAACCACAGAAGGCAGCTATAGGACTGTCAGCGATGATGAGTAGAATACATGAAGTGCCTTAGCAGAGTGTCTACTGTGAAGTATACATGAAGTGCCTAGCAGAGTGTCTACTGCAAAGTATGTGTCAATAGCATAGTGAGGAGCCGCTGCCATATTATTACTAATGTAATTGCTGACTGCAATACGGGGCTGGCAATGAGCAATAGCTCTTACGTTCTTTTAGATAAGGGACTGTGCCCTTTCCCACAACCATCTGGGAGCCGTCATTCCTTTTTTCAATCTTTGTGTGTTATTTTCAATGTTCTTGCTAAAATGCCAGAAACAGTTTGCTGTTCATTCCTCTGCTGTATTCCCAAACAGGAAGTAGCATACTTGCTGGCAGGTGTTGGTTATTTGACTGAAGGAATAAACAAAAAGCTGTGATGACACAGTTTGCTAGAATGGTTTATTTATTGTATACAATGAAGAGGGTTTATTAGTTACCAGCTCACTCTAAAGGGTGCCCAAGGCAGAACAGTCAGAAGAGGCATTACTCAGTATTGGCACCTGGTGAAAAATGGCATGAGAAAACCTGTGTCCTCTCAATTATTTAAAATACCATCTTGTTCAGAGATGGCAACTTTCATGGCAACTCCTACTGATTAGTAACGGCTGCTCTGGGAACAGTTGGGAAGCTACTTGGCCCTGGTTCAATGAAGGACATGATTGATTAGTGGCGTCTGCCAGGGATGCAAGGGACAAGTGCACATATGTTCATTTATAGGCGTACCGGTCTTAGTCCCTGAATTAATTGCCTGCCCACAGGGCTATCATGCAAGCAAAAGATCTTATGCTTTATTTATTAATTTATCCATTTTCTAGTAGTTCTTGTATTCCTAGATCTAACATACTTTTATAAGACCTGAGAGATAAAAAAAAAGATTAATTTAAATTAATGTTGTTCTTCCCCATCCCCCTTTTTTCTTGAAAACTATAGACTTCTATTTATGCAAATATTACAGATACTCGTATATTCTTTTTAATAATATTTTTTATTTTTTAAGCTGCTTATTTATTCTTAATAATCATATAAATGAGAGAATAGCCAATAAAGAAGACAATGTAAAAGTTGAGAATTAATAGATAAATTAAGATAATAACTATTTAAACTATAAATATTTAAAGTTCTTGTAAAAATACCATGTTCTGATAAGGTATAATTAACTATTTTTTATCGCACAGACCGTAGGATATATATGATCTTTTCTCCTTAATCACAGATGGGAAAATACATTTATATTCTTAAAATAACTGGAAAACTAATTTATTTGCCTACAATAGAAGTTATTTACTATCTATATTTTTTCATTGAACAAATACATATTTGTATCCAGATATAGGTATATCAGCATTGGGAATTATTTCATATAATTGTTGAACTAAAATCCTAGTTAAGCATAGTCTCCCTCAGGAAAAGCCCTTGTAGGTAACAGGGGAAAGCTATGAGAATCCACTGTAGATACTTGATACTGATAGTAGAACTCTTCTTTGCTCTGTGGGTTGAGCATAGAAAGTAAGGATGTTACAAGACTGGAAACATAACTATCAAAGGGAAAAATTACTGTATCATAAATCCCTTTCTCAATTAGACAGCAAACTCTTGGGAAGGAGGTATAATTTAGGGCTGCCCATTAATCACCTCTTCTTCTTGAATCTGGGGAAGAAGAGAAAAATTATGCTTTTTGCAGAAGACCTGCTGCCCTATCTGCACTAGAGGTTGTGATGACAACCTCTCCAGCATATTCAGGAACCTCTGGAATTAGATCAATGTGTGTGGTGTGTGGGATAATTCTGTCGTCAAAATACATAACTTTTATTAGAACTTAGAAAGTGTCTTTAGCTATAGAAAAGTAAGAAGGCTCAGGAGTCTTCC
This sequence comes from Pteropus alecto, assembly GCF_000325575.1. NCBI lineage: Eukaryota > Metazoa > Chordata > Mammalia > Chiroptera > Pteropodidae > Pteropus > Pteropus alecto. The sequence continues at coordinate 3,093,688 of NW_006442484.1, forward strand.
CATCACATTGGTTTGTTTAATAAAATAAAGTGAATATAGGGATTTATATCTCTATTTTGGGTATTCTTATATTTTAGTATGTTTTGCTATTTTTATATAACCCAAATACATATATTTTATTAATTTAAGTAACATTTTATTTTTAAATGGTATTTGTTTAAATCTGAATTATTGGATTTTGAGATCTGACCAGAGATTTATGGCAGCATTAAATTTTAAAAACTAAATGAAGCACCTTAGTTTAGGAAACTTTATGACCTTATCCCCACCTTGATTAAACATTTTCAAAGTATTTAATCTTGTTTTAAACCAATTTCCCGAGTTACTAATGAAGCTAAATATCTTAAGTTAGTCGTATGGTCTTTTATCAGAATCAGTTTTGGCTCCATGGATGTTTAGATTAGTTGATGGAGTCGGCTTAGAAGACCAAGAGATGTATACGATGGGAGGTAAAGAAAGAAGGTGGGGAGACTAAATGGTGAGTGGGGCTTCCAGGCCCAGTTCTCAGCCCCTCTCTAGACCCTGCTTTATTCTTGAACACAGCACAGGTTTCCCTCTTCTCCCCTCTGCTGTTTTGCTCTAGGTCCAGATATGTTATCTTAACCATATGTTAGCTTAAAGTGTAGTCTCTGGACTGGAAACTTTCAGGTGGGGCCCAGTAGCCTGTTCTTTAACAAGCCTCCAAGTGATTTTGCACAGGCTCCAGTTTGAGAACCACTACCTTAATCAGACAATATTTCCCAAACTTCCCTGCTCTAAAGACTTACCTGGCAAGTTGGTTAAACATATTCCTTTCCAGGTCTCTTCCTGAAGATTCTGACAAAGCGAATTTGTGATGAGGCCCCAGAATTGTTGATGGTTAATGAGTACTTAAGAGGACTCTTAGCATTGGGAAAATTTAGCACCACCAGGCAAGCTTCACTACTATGTATCATGGCACTTTGTGCTGTGGATGTGCCACAAGGGTTTTCAGTACCAAGTCACCTCAGCCCTCACAGTATCCAGGCAGATCTGGGGTGATTGATATCCCTGTATTGGTCATCTCTGAGCAGCCAAGGGAGTGCACATAATATCTTCTGATATTATGACACAGAGGTCATGAGGCCTTCCAAACCTGACCCCTTGTCCCCCAGGATAATCTACAGTAACAGACCTTTTTCTCCCATCATGTTCCTGGTAGACACTCAAGCCACCTGGACAGTAGCACCTGAGTCCAGGACCCTGGGCCTCTCACGAGTAAAGCAGTATTTCACAAAGGGGGTCAGTTTGGGTGACAATAAGCCCACTTATACCCTTATTTGATTTTAAAATAAAACACCATTATTTCAGTATTTATTTTGTGAGATACATTTTACTTCATTTCAATTATCAGCTAACTGTTGTATCCTTTTATAAGTAGCTCTATGTCAGGATAATAAACATTAATGCTTATTGTATACTAAATGGTGTAATCCTTAAGGCAACTGTGTTCACTTGTTTGAGTTTTCCAGTTTTTCTCCTGCTTTTCTTGCTTTCAGCTGTCTCAGATTAAGGGTCCTAGTGTACAGGGAGCCCTTTAAATTACTATCTACAATTGTCTCTAGCCTGTGTGAACTGTACCCCGTGTGTTATGAGTGGATATAAAATTGGAGGAAAGCAGTCTCCAGCTCACCTCCAACATCCTCTTCCTCAGAATTGCACTCTGTAGGCTATGGGCTGGGTGAACAGACCGCTGTCAGGCAGAACATTGTTGTTTGACAAATCACATGGAGTACTGATGCCACAACACGCATGACCTTACAAGAGCTATTTAAGTTCTCAGAGATAGTTCCCATAAGTTTAACAATGTCTACTTTTCATTTAAAGAAAAGTGTGTTATGAAAAATATGTAGAATACCTAAAACCATACCTGCCACACGGGAGGCTTTCGAACAATGTATGGTCTCTTCTCTCAGTCATTTTCCAGCTGTGTTCATATAGTTGATTTGCCTGAGAAATGGCTTATCTATAAATATAATGTAAGTATTTACTTAACAGATATTTACCAGAGACCCGCTATGTGCCTTGCACACAACCCAAGAGATAAAAGAAGAATAAAAGAGAACAAACTTATGTAACACTTACTACATACCAGGTACTGCATGGAGTGGAATTCTATGCAATAGATACTAGTAGGATCATCCCAAATCACAGATAATGAAACTACATTGCTGATAAAGTGGCAAATCCGAGATCTGCATCATATACAGAAAGTCCTCAAATAACATTGTTTCCTTATAACATTGAAGAGATGAAGTAGGAACATAACTCTACATAACTCTTGTTTATACTAAATAGCCTATGGTAAAAGTGGTTCTGCTTCAAGTTATATGTTGTTTAGCTTCAAGTCCCAAAATTTAGCTTTAAGTTACCTATTGATGGCATTAAGTGAGTACTTACGGTAGTCTGCTATAAAATTTATGGTCTTGACCATAATGGCCCAGACTTAAGCTTTGAGTGGCTCTCAGTCTAAAGCTTAAAGGCTAGTGTTTTTATACAACCCTCCCTCCTACACACACACACACACACACACACACACACACACACACACACACACACTCCTTTACAGTGATGTTTCTCTTAAAAACAAAATTGTAGACAATTGACTCCGTTGTTTCAACTCACCAGCTGTGCTTTTCTCTGAAGGGTGAATTTACTGAGCACAAATCCGCAGGGAGAAATGGCTAATTAAGGCACAGGCTTCCTAGCCAGCTGTTTCACACAGAGAGAGGTAGTTCATGTTTAAATATCCAAGTGATAAAGCGGAGGTGTTGCAGCAGAAGGCCTCTCTGTAAGTCGTTAGAAGATATTTCTTGTTGAATGGCTTTGGAAGCAGAGACTGGCACGGCACGATCTGTAAGTAACGGAACAGTAGGCTCCCTTAAATCATGTCTAGGAAGCGCTGGGCAAAACCTTAGCGATGGATTCAACTGAGAAATGGAGTTGACGGTGCCACTTAACATATCCGGCAGGTGCCTCCTCAATACCTTCTTTCCTCTATACCACTTGCTTTCTAGATACCTTTAAAATGACTCACAACTAATACTCAATCTGAAGGATTATTGTGAGGATTAAATAAGATAGTATAGGTAAAACACTTAAGGTAGTGCCTAGCACAGAGAGTATAATTAATGGAACTTTTATCTATCTACCTATTGCTATTTAAATACAAATATAATCAGAATCTGCATACTGTTTTTGAATTATTTTCAATTAATATTATGTATGGAATCTTTCCATATTGTTATATACTAGCAGATAAATTGTATTAGATTATATAGTTTATTTACATTTTCCCTATTGTTGGATATTTGTTAATTTTTAATGTTTTACTTTTTTTTTTAAATGTTATGATGAATTACTTACCAATATGTCTTCAGGGCTTTAATTATTGCCCTGGGTAGCTAGATGTGAAATTTTGAGACCTACATGTAGACACATTTTTAAGGCCTTAGATATACATTGTCAAAGTGCCAGGGTTGTTGCAGAAGGCCCCACGTAACACCTCCGGGTCAAGCTCCTAGAAGGCAGAGGGCCCTGAGCATCCTCTGGGGTGGCCACATTTCGATTCACTCCAGAAAGTATGGTCTGGTACTAATGAAATCTGAGTCATAGAATGAAACTTCGGTGTGGTCTTTAACAGTACACTGACCCAAGCATAGTGCTAGATATCTGGCTTCTGGACAATTAGTACATGTTGAATATTTACGCTATGCAAGGCTAGAGCATGCATTATATTTCTTTTTCTTTTTTCCACATCTATGAAGTAAATAATATACTTATTTTGCTCTAGGGAGCAGAAAGGTTAGATGACTTGTCAAAGTTCACACAGTAAAGAACGGCTACTTAACTCTTCCTATTCTGACTGACTGAGGAGCTGTATCTATTATCCCACATCATACATACCGTCATCAACATAAAGGACACTAACGCTATACAAGCACATTGCTCCATCCACTCCCCTAGAGAGTGACATCTTATTCCTTTCTCTGACCTATACTGTGAGCATATCAAAGGGATGAAAAAGAGACTTAGAACTGAGGTTGATAATCTAAGGTAAGAAACTTTATTCTCTGATGAACCAGAACAAGATTTAAAAGACAGAGAGGGTATAATATAGAACAAAGAGATTTTGGGAAAAAAATATATAATATTTTCCAAATGATTGCTATTTTTAAAAATGAGTGAGCTAGAAGCAGATTTAAGAAAGTTATTCACCTCATAACTCACATGCAAGACCCGGATTCAATGGATAGTTAGCAAAAAGCTTTGTAACCTGCAGAGCTCTACACAAATACAGTTGTATATTATTAGTATTTGTCAGAACTAAATATTTTAGGACAGATATTTAATTACAATGTCATCTAAAGTCAGAAGTGACCTCTAAAATGAAATTGTTTCCGCCAGGACAGCTCACCCCTTTGCAGGTTTACATTGTATCCATATATTCAGGTCAAATATATAAGTCCATTTTGTGGACTGTTTATAGAGGGAAAAATTGGGCATGGTGATTGGTTTTCTGTTTTGATTTATAATTTCTCAGAAGCAGATTATTGGCACATTTAGTCTTAAGGATTATCATCGCTCCTTCCTGCCAATCCTCAAGTAAGGTTAGTGGCGTCATGTCCCATGGGAACATGAGTTACAGTCTTCCGGGATAAAAAAACTGATTGAAATGTGCTGTGTCTGTGATAGCTTCCATTTATGTTCTTAGGCATTCTGCAAATGACTTCTCCCTACATCCAGGGGGAATATTCCTTGGGTTGTTTTGAAATTGTTGAACTGTCTTTTGTGAGTCTCAGTGTATAAATATGCTCTTGCTCAGAGAGGCCATAATCCCTACTGAAGAGCTATTAATTACACACGTACCTAGTATTTGTATTCCAGCGTTCCTCAGGGAGCTCAAAGCATTTTGCAAATGTGAATTGAAAACAATAAATAAAACTTTGAATACTAAGACACAGGTCTTTAAGGGTTTAAGTTTATGCCTCTCGGCTTTCTTGCGGATGTGACACCCTCAACAATCCAAGATCAGGAATAACCACCTCTCATCTCCTATAAGAGAATTGTAGACTTTTAATAGGCTTGATTTTACTACACTGGAATCTGAATATGTGAGAAAAGGACTTTGTAACTGGGTTTAAAAAAACAGGTAGATGACATTAAGTGGCTTTTTTGAAGGGAAAAAAAACCAAACATGGCTTTATACTAACTTTATACTAGCTTTGGACCATCAGAAATTTTTATTAATCAACAATAAAGATGAGGAGAGTGGGAGTGAACAAAGCATGGGCTAAAATTTTTCAATCCTGAGTTAATTATTGGATTTGAAGCACCTTAGTGACTAATTCTCATCTTTGGCTAATATAATTCATTTCTTTTCCTACTAAAGAGAGTTATCCAGATGAAATGTGCACCAAGAGGATAGATCTACTTGTTTCACAGCTTGATCTATTTTAATCCCTCACCCACAGAAAGTAGTGAAAGAATTATTTTGGAAAATTTTTGGTTCAGCCCAGATTTCAATTGCAATTAAATTTATATATAGCAAATGTGACACTTTAGTAACAGTTTTGTTTAAAAACAGTACATAAATGACCTCTGATTACTTTCTATGTAAACCTGCTTCTCTCAGGAAATCATCTGTTCCAAAATTTCCCTTTCACTAGGCAGAAATTTGATCTTGGGATGAGGTTTGGATCTTTCTGCTGCCTACCTAGCAAGTTGTACATATTCAACTGATAGCAATTGACCAGATTTCTGGGAAGCTGTTCTGTGTTCAACATCACACTTGCTTCTTTCCAATTCCTTGTTGTATAAATTGAGCTCTTAAATATGGTGTTGTTTTAATAGGCTCTTTTTGGAATCATTTTAACAACAACAAAAATGATGGCCCAGAGGATCAAACACAGTACAAATAGTGATGAAGATGTTGTTGATGATGATAACAATAATGATTTTCATCTTGGTCCTGTATGGAGTTCCTGCAAATGTAGCTTCAGAGAGATTAAATAAAAATAAAAATAATAATGATGATGCTAGTTAACATTTGTAAATGTTGTGTGCCTGATACTTGTAACATATTTAATATAGCTTCAATCTTCATAATTTCATGAAGTATATACTATGATTGACCCATTTTTAGCACACAGGAAGGAAATGGAGTTCATGTCATTTGCCCAGGGCCTCACTGGTAACATGTTAGAGGCACTGGGAAGTGACCCAGGCAGACTGACTAATTGTAATTACTTCTCTGCCCCACCTGTGGAAAATATGTTGCTAGGCACAAAGGCTCTACTATGTAATGGATCTCTACAATGTTTTGTCATGGGAAGAGATAAAGAACATCTTAATGAAGGAATAGGGTTTTTATTCCCATACATTATAATCAGTCTCTGAGTTGGGAAGCTGAGAAGTACTAACCTGAAGGTGACATTCTTAACTCACTATAAAGCAATGTCTTACTACACATGGCTGATAGTGAATCTAATAAGGTTGCAGTCTACGTAGCTTCTCTGTCAGTGACTTTTAGGTTGCTATTTCTAGCCTCCACTTCTCTCCAAGATTCCAGTCCCCACATTTTTTGCTGTTTGTTTGCCATGTTCATCTTTATATTTTTATTATAACTTTGGTATCTCACGTAATAGTTTAGTAGTTAAAACCTATATTTGTCCCATTTTAAAACATCTTTTTTTCTTCCTATATGGTTTGTCTTATTTAAACCTACTAATGAATTCCTTCATTCATTCATTAGATGACTGTTTATTTACTACTGTATGCCAGATGCCTTTGATAAGTACTGAAGATACAAGATGAGTGAAATAGACAGGATCTCTCTTCTCCGAGATCTTGCATTCTATTAGAAGAGCCACATATTAATGAAATAACCATGCTAACAGAAATATAATTACAAACTGTGAAAAATTTCATGTGAGAAAATCCAGGATACTAGGAGAGATCATATCAAAACTGGGAGAGAGGTCACAAAGAAGGCTTTCCTAAGGGAGAGATTTTTCTGCTGAAATATGAAGGGTGGGCAGGATTGGCTGGTTGGGTGGGTTGGTTCTCATAGAGCAGATGGCATGTGTGGAAAAGCTCTCTTAGGAGAGAGGATGGTGTGTAGAGGAACTGAGAGACAGTCCAGCTGGCTACAGAGAATGGGAGTGAGTATTATGAAAGAGTTAGCTGGGCTCAGATGACCCCAGACCTGGGATCCTTGGGTCAAGGTTCTTGTCTTTGGTTTAATATACCCAAACTACCATCAAATCTGTTGATCTTGCTCTCTGTTTTTCTTTCAAATTAGCTATTATTTCTTCTTTTATGCAGGCTTGGCTTCACCGGGCAAATCTTTCTTTAGATGGTTTGCCCATCTCCCATCCTCATCATCACCAGACATTCCCTTCACTGAGGCCTGAGGTTTCCCTCTGTGATTTTTTGGGATATATCTTGAAATACCTTCTCCATTAGAAACATCACTGACTCCTCAGCCAAGTCCATGGACAAGATAACTGTGGCTCAGATGCGCCTGGGCATTGTAGCTCTGGCCACCCCCAGGGGCAGGTGCTGAGAGACAGGTCTGGCGCTGCAGGAGCTTGTGCCACCTTTTCCATAAGCCCAAGCAGTGGCGAACCCAGGGTACAAGGCAGCCTGGAGGCCAATGTGGTTTAGCCTGGGCTGAGAGACAAGAGGGCTAAGGAGGAGTGAGCGGCTGGTCAAACTCTCTGTGCAACATCTCACCCTTGCCAACCCAGTGCACTTTAGGAGCCCCTAGGATCATTGGACTCAACCCCTCCCCCATAATTCAGGATTATCTGCCCCACAGGCCAGGGGAGTTTCTGCAGCAGAAACCCAAACTCAGTAGGACAGAGCACAAAGCCCTATAGCAAATGACCTAGCCCACTTTTACATGGACAACTGAACACCTATCAGATAGTTGCTCACTTTAACTCCTTTTCTATGAACTAAATTGCATTGTCAATTATGAAGGGCTGCTTGGGGAGCTCTGGAAATCTTTGCTAAATGTTTGGGAAACTCAAATGCAATTAATTTATTTTTCTTTCAAGAAAAATATACCTGTCTTTTGTTTAACTTTTCTATAAGTGAAAATAAATTTAATGTAGCATATTGGTTTTCTTTCTATGCACAGGTTTTTTTGAAATGTAGTCACTCATTCATTTTGCAGGTATTTAGGCAGCGCTTACTATATGCAAGAAACAGAGGAGGAAAATATAAAAAAACTTGCAATGACATGCACTTCTTTTGGCTGTACACTAGGAAAGGATTTGTGAAGATGTGGTTAAGAGTCAGGTTAGGACAAGATTAGAGAATTTAGGCAAGGCAGTGGGCTTTATTATGTTGATAGGTAGAAAGAGAGTGTCCTTCATAGTCAAATACCATTGTCACAGGCATAAAGAAAAGTAAATTTCTTGTCAGTGCTTTGAGAAGTTGTTAGAGAAAGGATGATCAGATGATCAGTAGGATGACATGCACTGGCTCAGTCATTGGATAATGTTGAGGGGCTCTCTTGAATATGCTGCCTTCCTTTTTACCTGTTATATATTCTCATATATCCAAGGGCATTTCCTCTAGGTCATGGAATTTATTTTGTTTTGTTTTTACATTATTACTTCCTGTCCTCACTGGGAGATGGGAGTTCCATGAGAGCAGAAGCTTTGACTGTGTAGTCCCAGTGCCCAGAAAAAGAAAGATGCATAGTAGGCATTCGATAAGCACTTGCTGACTGACTGACTAATAAATGATCTTATCATATCACAACTCATTTTCATTGTATCACTCATGGTTTCTAAAACCAGCTTTTCCTCATTTGAAAAAAACATGGAGGATTAATTACATGTCCTCTGATTTTATTTCCCTCTAAGAACCAATATTGTTTGCTCTTATTTTTTCCCCAATAGACATATTATTTGACCTTCGCCATCTCCACAGAGAACACGGTTTCTTGTAATTTATCTTCATTGCATATGCAATGTTGAAATCTTTTTTGAGATGTTAATTGAATAGTTATTTGAGGGCAAGCTGAATAGTTATGTGAGAGCATGCCATGTATAAGTGTATAGGTGTACAAGTGCAAGAGTAAGAGAATGTGAGTGTGTTAGTATGCTGCTTTGGCGGTAGAGGGTATTGATCTTTATTATTATTATTTCAATTCTAATGTACTCCATGTTCAGGAAGGAGGAAATGGGGACAAAAATAATAACTATTCTGGACTGTTACTGTAGTCTCTTCTCTCTGTTCCATCTTAGTTTAGTAGGTTGAGACCCTCCTCACAGCTTCTTATCTACTACTCCAAACCCATGCTATTGTTTAGAGGGAATAGTATAGTCCTGGGGTTCAGAACCTCATGTTACCACTAAGACTTTAACTTCCTTAGACTTCCTTTTTTTTTTTTTTTAATTTGTAACAGAAAATATTAACTATTGCAAATTGCCAGATTATTGCCTTTGACCCAGGGAAGTGGCTGGTTCCTCTTAGGAATGGGGACGAGAATCTTGGTAGAAGTAATATGGAAGAGACAGAAACAGACTCTGTGGGCCTGCATCCTGAGACATCTCCAAGTACTCCACTATTTCCTCATCAAGTGAAATGTCATACCTATACACATAAGATCTTGCGCAAGGCTTAGTACAGAGTAGGCATTCAGTAAATCTCATCCATCCTCTTCTATGAATGCATCTTTGAGATGCAAATCCACATTTCTGTTTCTAAGGCCAATGTTGGAATAAGAATGATTAGGAATCCAGAAAGAACAACATCCTGGACAGGGCTCTTGCTTCGGAACAGGTGGGACTCCAGCAGCTGAACTTGGAGGAGTCCCACCGCTCAGGAAAGAAATACATCTGATTGTGTGCCATTACACAGGATCCTATAGCTATGCCTTAATGATTTTGCATTGTGAAAAGTGCCTCAAGTTATTCATGAGCTAGTTACACTATTTGTTAATGACTTTAGAAAATGGTTTAGGAAATCATCTCTAATTGACCATCATTTATATTTTTCTTTATGGAAGTGCCTGGAGCCAAAACTAATTACTCTACTATCTCTGTACTTGGCAATCTGCATGAGACTCACAGACCTTAGGAAAACACAAAGGGCCAGGTGTGTGGATACTGTTCTAATCATCTATGCCTTTCATATGTTTAAACTTAAAAAAAAAAAAATCATTCCATGTTTCCCAGACTTTTTTTTTTTTTTTGAATGTTACTTTTTTACCACATCTGTTTGGTGGTACACATAGTATTAGATACTGACCATAACTTTCAGACCTGGTTATTAAATGCAGTGTGGCTCAGCTCCTTGTTATATGGGTATTTGTGCAGTGGTTCAAATCACCACCTATCTCATTCCCTAGAATAAAATCATTGGAACATGTATCATAGCTGTCATCCAAAGTAAGTCGTTTGAAATTATCTTTATAAATAACATTTAGAAAAAGTAAATAATGTGTTGAAAAAAAAATCATGGCTCAATAGACATAATGGCTTCCTTAAGTAACAGTTTTTGTTCATATGCCAAAATTTTCAGTAATACCCACTGAATATTTGTTTTCCACTTATTCTGCACATGCATGCTACCTTCTACCCACCACAGACATATACTTAATCCTCTTTTCCTTCTCCTTGCCCTTGTCATGTGATTTCCTTTAGTAAAATACTCTTTTTTTTTCCATCCTGTCTATGTGGCTAACACTCATACATTCTTCAGAATTCCAATTCATGGTTAATTACCCTACCAAACCTTCCCTGATTTCCCGGGTTTCTTACCTGCATGTATTCTTTTCCAGAATTTCTCTTCACTATATTATAATAGCCGTCTTACTGTTCTGGATTTCTTGCCAGGCTGTAGGTGTCGAGAGAGAGGATGTCTTTCTTCTCTAAGCTGGTGTTCATACACTGCTCCTAGCACATCACGGGTGTGGACCTTTTTTTTCTGTATGTTGATGGAGGGCCTGCTCTGACCAAGCTCTGCACTGGGCTCTTTAGGAGATATATGCTTATATCTCCTATAGATATATGCTTATATCTCCTAAAGAGCCCAGTGCAGAGCTTGGTCAGAGCAGGCCCTCCTTAGGAAAAGTAGTGGCTCTCAGTGGCATTTTAGCTAAACAAATAACAAATCACAAATCATAACCAACATTTCTGTAAATTTGCATCACTTTATACTGCCAATATACGTGGTCATCAAAATTTTTTTTAAATGTTCAAACACACACAAAACTACCATTATTTCCAAATATTATAATATTTTAAGTGCCATGATCAAAAGCATTTATATTTAAAAACAATTGGATAGTAAAAGTGAACATAAAATTTACAAAGCCGCCTCATCCAGAGTACTTTAAAGACTAATTACTATGTAGAGTCTTAATGACTATTGCCTTCAAACCTCATAAATCATAAACAAATAAGAGTAGAGAGTTTTTAAATGTAAGTGAACTCTGAGTCTCAGAAGAAAGGAAAACAGATCTTTAGAATCTTAATAAAGTCTCTAAGCTCGTAAAACCCTAACCAGTTCCTCCCATGGAATTTTGTCAACAGCGCCTTTTACACACATTGTAAAGACTGAATTCAGAGGATAAGCCTGAACCACAGGAATCTGTTTTTCATTCATACATCACAACTGAAAAAATAAAAATCAAAAGAACTCCTAGTTCTATAATGTAATGTATTTTTCTTTTGTTGAGAAATAGTCTGCCTTTTCATGATACAGGCAATAGGGAAACATGGGTCTGGATGGAATGCCACGGAAAAGGGGCAATTGGTCTGCATTTATTATCAATAATGGGACTCTTTTTCTATGCAAATGAGTTTTGAGTTAAAGGTAAGAGTATTTTCTGCAAACGTAAACAGAAGCACTGAAATAGAAGATAATCTTTGCTTATTAAGATGCTTAGAATACAGCTAAATGAAGTAAACCAGAATCCATCACCAACCAGGCTGGAGGATTTGGTACCTGTTTATTACTTCCTCTGAGAGTTTTCAAGGTTGTCTTTGAATAAGAAATGAATTGAGCCCCAGAAAACCATCATAGCTGAGTGAATCTGGGAATGCTCAGCACATTGCAACTACTGACTCATGAGAAATTCTCAAGTAGCTGAGAATGTTTTCTTTAGGATAGCAGATTCTTTTCATTTCTAATCTGTCCTCACCTTGCCCAAGATAGAAACTGGAGAGAACAACATTAATGTTTAACTTTGCCATAAAAGTTGACTTTATCTTTTATGAAGTTTGCAATTCTTTTAAGTATAAACTCTCTCTTTTCCAAAAAGCTTAGAAATATAAGATTTTCTTTAATTTGAAGACATCTCATTAAATTTAACATTCAAATGTGCATGCAATGTTTTGAGGACAAGCTCTGGACAGCTGATTTTGGCTTCAGAATGTTCACAAAGTAATTTTTGGTGTTTTCTCTGTGAACCCTAAGTGTGATTGTCACTCAGTTACACACCTTCATGCAAGAGGCTTTTATTAAATGATTTATCTTTATATGGTAGGTGCTGAGAAAGAGATACAAAGCATAGTTGCTACCCTTAAGGGAAATGTAGATCACAAATTAGAGGAAAGGTCTGAGTGAAATTGCTGATATTTAAATGCCTAACTAGGTTAACAAACTAAATTTTCTCCATATTTAAAATTAGCATAAAGTAATAATGTATATATCATATTTTCTGGGGTCTAAAGATGAAATATGAAAAAAATTAAGGTAATCTATAGAACAAAGTAAGCAAATCTTTGTCTCCTCTTCCCATGCAACGTAGGAGCAGGCATCATCTTTGCTGTGTTGAGCCCTCCCCGCAAATAGCCAAATCTGGATCTGCATTGGCCTGATAAAACCAGCCCACTTCACCCTGGGGACTCCCTGGGATCTTGCCTCATCCAACTCACTCACAGCAGGAGGCATTTTTGATGGTGGGCAGCCAGCCCCAGCCCATGCTGCTGTCTTTCTTTGACAACTCTCAGGGATTCACAGTCCCCAAGTGGGTGGCAACTGGCTTTGGTGTGCTCTGAGCCTTTTGCTGAGTGGCTCCAGGCCCAGCACTGATGCCAAAACTAAATCTGAACTTACTGGTAAATATTACTCACCCTATGGTAGTGACTACCTGAGACCCTGCCTCACACAACTGATGTACTGAGACTCTTTCAGCAGTTGAGACTTATGGGTAGCCAGCAGGCAGCAACAGGACTCAGGGTTCCCTGGGCCTTTAACTGAGCTACCCCAGATTTGGCACTTGTATCAGGTGGCCTCAGTTTGCAGAGTGGCCTCTCCCACACATCTTCAGCTACAGCAAAGGCAGTTACCAAATCTGGATTGATTTGTAGTTCCTACTAGGTATCCATAGGCCGGTCACAGGCAGTGGCTGACCTTGGCCTGAATGGGAGCCCCTTCCAAGAGTCCCCAGAACCAACACACCTGGTGGCCAATTTCAGAACAAAACACAGCACCAACTAAATAGTGTCACAAACAGCCCACCCGAAGAGAGATCTCAGCAAGCACCAGGGGGCATTGGAACAAATACCACTCATTGGGGTCAGCACTGGCATGGAAACTTGCACATTCTAGTTTTGGCGAGTCTTCACACCCTGACAGCCTCAGGGTCAATCCTACACTTTGATGTACCCACAACAATCAAGGCTCAACTACAACAGAAGAACACACACAACACACAAGGAACACTCCCAGAGCACTTGGTAAAGATAATCAGGGAGATTGCACCACTGGGCCCCAAAGAGCACCTTCTACATGAGGCCACCTGGCCAAGACTGAGTGACATAGCAGATCTACTTAGTACATAGAAGCAAACACAGAGAGGCAGCTAAAACAGGGAGATGAAAAATCATGTGCCAAATAAAAGAAGAGAATAAAACTTCAGAAAAAGAATTAAATAAAATAGAGACAATTAACCTACGAGACACAGAGTTAAAAACACTGGTTAAGAGAATGCTCACTGATCTCGGTGAGAACTTTAACAAAGAGATAGCAGATATAACAATGAAGATAGAAAACATAAAAAAGAACTGGTAAGAAATTAATAATATAGTAACTGAAATGAAGAATATATTCAGTGAATCAAAAATAGATTAGATGAAGCAGAGGATTGAATCATTAATTTAGAGTAGGTAGTAGAAAACACCCAATCAGTATAGCAAAATGAAAAAAAAAAATAAAGAATCCAAAAAATGTGGAGAGTTTAAGGGGTCTCTGGAACAATATCAAGCATACCAACATTCACATCATAAGGGTACCCAAAGGAGAAAAGAGAGAGAGCAAGGAATGGAAAAACTTTTTGAAGAAATAATGACAGAAAACTTCCCCAACCTGGTGAAGGAAATAGATATACAAAACCAGAAAGCACAAAGAGTCCCAAACAAGATGAACTTAAAGAGGCCCACATCAAGAAATATCATAATTAAAATGCCAAAGGTTAAAGACAAAGACAAGAGAGAATATTAAAAGCAGCAAGAGAAAGCAGTTAGTTACCTACAAGCTTCCATAACACTGTCAGCTGATTTCTCAACAGAAACTGCAATCCAAAAGAGATTGGCACAAAATATTCAAAGTGATGAAAAAAAAAAGCAAAGACCTAAAATCAAAACTACTCTACCCAGTAATTCTATAATTTAAAATTAAAGAAAAGAATTAATAAAAACTTCCCAGAAAAGAAAAAAGCTAAAGGATTTCATCACCACCAAACCAGTATTACAAGAAATGTAAAAGAAAATCTTTTAAAAATAAGAAAAAAAGATTAAAAAATAATAAAATGGCAATAACTACATATCTATCAACACTTATTTTGAATTTTAACAGATTAAATGCTTCAATCAAAAGACATAGGATGACTGAATGGATAAGAAAGCAAGACTCATACATATGCTGTCTACAAGAGACCCACTTCAGATTGAAAGACACAAATAGACTGAAAATAAAAGGATGAAAAATAATTCAAATAAAAACGATAAAATCAGCTTAAGTAGCAATACTTACATCAGACAAAATAGACTTAAAAACAAAGGCTATGATAAGAAACAAAGAAGGAGATTTCATAATGATAAATGGATCACTCCAACAAGAGGATGTAACCTTTGTAAACATTTAGGCAACCAACATAGGAGAATCTAAATATATGAAGCAAATATTGACCAACATAAAGGGAGAAATCTACAGTAATACAGTCATCATAGGGAAATTTAACAGTCCATTTACTTCAATGGACAGATCTTCCAGACAGGAAATCAACAAGGAAACAGCAGGCTTAAATTATACACTAGACCAGATGGATTTAATTGATATTTTAGAGCATTTTACCCCAAAGCAGTAGACTATTTATTCTTCTCGAGAGCCTATGGTACAGTTTCTAAGATAGACTAAATGTTAAGTCACAAAACGAAACTCAATAAATTTAAGAAGAGTGAATTTCTATCAAGTATCTTCTCCAACCACAATGCTATAAAACTAGAAATCAATTACAAGGAAAACACACACACACACACACACACACACACACACACACACACATTAACACAGGGAGACTAAATAATATGCTAAAAAAAAATGAATGGGTTGAAAATGAGATGAAAGAAGAAATAAAAAGATACCTTAAGACTAATGAAAATGAAAACATAATGACCCCAAATCTACAGAAAACAGTGAAAGCAGTCCCAAGAGCGAAATTTATAGTAATTACAGACCAATCTCAAGAAACAAGAAAAATCTTGAATAAGCAATCTAACTTTACACATAGAGAAACTTGAATAAGAGCAACAAACAAGCCCAAAGTGAACAGAGGAAGGAAATAATAAAGATCAGAGTGGAAAGAAATAAAATAGGATCTAAAAAATAAGAATAAAAAAGGTCAGTGAATCCAAGAGTTTGTCCTTTGAAAAAGTAAACAAAATTGATAAACTTTAACTAGACTCATTAAGGGAAAAAAAAAAAAGAGAGAGAGAACCCAAAATAAATAAAATTAGAAATGAAAGAGAAGTGACAACTGACTTCACAGAAATACAAAGGATTATAAGAAAATATTATCAGAAATTATATGCCAACAAGTTGGACAATCTGGAAAAAAATGGATAAATTCCTATGAACATACAATCTCACAAGACTGAATCAAGAAGAAATAGAAAATATGATCAGATTGATTACTACAAACAAAATTGAATTAGTAATCAAAAAACTTCCAACAAACAAAAGTCCTGAAATGGATGGCTTCACAAGTGAATTTCACCAAATATTGAAATAATTAACACTCTCTTTCTCAAACTCTTCCAAAAATTTTAAGAGGAAGGAAGGCTCCCAAGCTCATTTTACAAGGTCACCATTACTCTGATTCCAAAAGAAAGAAAGACATCAAAGACATTACCAAGAAAAAAATAAAATTATAAGCCAATATTCTTGATAAACATAGATACAAAACTCTCGCCAATACATTAGCAAATTGGGTTAACCAATACATTAAAATATTATACACCATGATCATGTGAGGTTTATTTCAATATCCACAAATCAACATGATACACTAAGTAAACAAAATGAAAGGTAAGAATTATGTAATCATATCAATAGATGCAGAAAAGGCATTTAAGAAAATCCATCATTTGTTTATGATAAAGCTCTCAGCTAAATGAGAATAGAGGGAACATATCTCAACATAATAAAGTTCATATAAGGTAAACCCACAGCTAACATCATACCCAACAGTGAAAAGCTAAAAATGTTTCCTTTAGAATCGAGAATAAGACAATGATGTTCACTGACATCAATCTTATTCAACATAATATTGTAAGTACTAGGCACAGCAATTAGACCAGAAAAATAAATAAAAACATCTAAATCAGAAAAAAAGTAGAACTGTTATTATTCTCAGATGTCATGTTACTATGTATAGAGAACTGTAAAGATTCCACCCAAAAGCTATTAGAACTCAGAAATGAATTTAGTAAAGTAGCAGGATACAAAATTAATATTCAGAAATCAATTGAATTTTTACACACCAATAAGTCATCAGAAAGAGAAATTAAGGAAACAATAAAATTTACAATTGCATCAATAATAAAATAAAATACAATACCTAGAAATAAATCTAACCAGTGAGGTAAAAGACCTGTACTCGAAAAATTATTAGAAACTGAAAAAATAAATGAAGAAAATACAAATAAATGGTAGCATATACCATAAGCAAGAACAGAAAGAATTAACATCATTGAAATGACCATACTACTCAAAGCAATCTATAGATTAAATGCAATCTTAATCAAAATACCAATGGCATTTTTCATAGAAATAAAAAAATAATAATTCTAAAATATATAGGGAACAACAAAAGACACTGAATAGCCACAGCAATCTTGAGAAAGAAGAACAGAGTTAGAGGTATCCTACTACTTTATGTCAAACTATACTACAAAGTTATAGTAATCAAAACAGCATGATACTGCATGAAAACAGACACATATATCAATGAAATAGAATAGAGAGCCTAGAAATAAACTCACACCTATATGATCATTTAATATATGACTAAGAAGGCAAGAATACACAAAGGAGCAAAGTCATTCTATTTAATAAGTGGTTTGGGGACAACTGGATAGAATCATATAAAAAAAATGAAACTGGATCACATTCTTACACTATACACAAGAATACATTCAAAATGTATCAAAGACTTAAATGTAAGACACCAAATGATAAAACTCCTAGAAGAAAACATAGACAGTAAAGTCTCTGACATTGCTCTTAGTGATATGTTTTTTTCTGATATACCTCCTTGGGCAAAGGGAACAAAGGAAAACAAATAAACAAATGGAACTACAGCAAGCTAAAAAGTTTTTCACTGCAAAAGTCACCATCAATAAAACGAAAAGACAAAGCTATTGAATGGAAGAATATATTTGCCAATGATACATCTGATAGGGGTTAATATTCAAAATTTATAAAGAACACAGGCAACTCAACACTAACGAAAGAAAGAATTCGGTTAAAAATGGGCAGGAGACATGAATAGACATCTCTCCCAAGAGGACATATAGATGGCCAATACACATATGAAAAGTTGATCAATGTCACTAATCATCAAAGGAATGTAAATTAAAATCACAATGAGATATCACTTCACACATGTCAAAAAGGCTTCCATTAATAAATCAACAAACAACAAATGTTGATGAGCAAGTTGAGAATAGAAAACCCTTGTGCACTGTGGGTGGAATTGCAAATCCACTATGGAAAACATTTTAGAGTTTTCTCAAATAATTAAAAATAGAACTACCTTATGATCCAGCAAGTTCACTTCTGGATATTTATATGAAGAAATTCAAAACACTAACTCAAAAACATATATGCACCCCTGTGTCCATTGTAGCACTATTTACAATAGCCAAGATATGAAAACAATCTAAGTGCCCATCAATAGACAATTGGATCAAAACGTGGTATATTACTCAGCCATGAAAAGAATGAAATCTTACTGTTTGTAACAACATAGATGGACCTAGACAGTATTATGCTAAGTAAAATAAGTCAGATAGAGGATGATCTAATTTATATGTGAAATTTAAGAACAAAATAAACAAACAAAACAGAAACAAACTCATAGATACTGAGAATAAACTGGTGATTGCCAAATGGCAAGGGGATTGGGAGCTGGATGAAAAGCCGAAGGGATTAAGAAGTACAAATTGGTAGTTATAAAATAGCCAAAGGGATATAAAGTACAGCATAAGGAATATATAGTCAATATTTTTTTAATTACTATGTATAGTAACAGGTCAGTACTAGATTAATCAGGGCGATAATTTCATAAATTACATAAATGTTTAACCATTATGCGGTATGCCTGAAAATAATATAAGATAATATTGGATTTCAACTGTAATTGATGAATAAAAAATAAATTGAAATTACTATTAAAATTAATATTATCAACCATTAAATAATTATTCGTCATATATGTTTAAGCATGGGTGAGATAAAGAATATTTTTATATATTACTGAAATGACCTACTATTCACTCATTCTATAAAACAGTATTTAGTATATATTTATTGAGCACCCCCCCAATATATGCTAGACATTTTTCTTAACATTGTGAATACTCCAAAGAAAAGTACAAGTCAAATTCTGTTATCATGGTTACGATTAAATGGGGGATGAAAATCACTAAGCACATTTAAAAATGTACAAATTAAGAAATGGGCCATTTAGTGAGAAGTACTATAAAAACTAGTTTTTGAAAGACCAGTCCTTTTAAACAATGGGTGACCAAATTCTTCACTAAGAATGTTTTACAAAGTGATCCAGCCTGTGTTTGTGGGTGTTTGTACGACTGAAACCATGTTTTCCCTATGTATGGTGGATCATATTTATATATTCTGTTCTAGATTCTTGCATTTTATTAAATCTCTGCCCTTATGGAACTTGCTTTTTAGTAGAGGGAGATGGGTAATAAAGAGTAAATATAACAGTAAGCAAAATAATTACGAGATAATAAGCTTTATTGGGAAAGAGAGAGCAAGGTAAAGGAATCAGGAATATGTATGTATCACGTGGGGATTTTGCAGGTTTTAACATGATCATCAAAGAAGTAGTCTTCAAACACATGATATTTGAGCAAAGACTTGAAGAGGTTGAGGTAGGAGGAACCATATGTAAATCTATAGGTGAGTGTTCCAGGAAGAGAAAACAAGAAATGCAAGGTCTCACCCAAGAGAAATGTGTTTGTTGTCTGAGAACTGGTAAGAAAAGCAGTGGCTGGACGCCAGAGAGAAGGTGATGAAGAGAGACCTTAAGACCTTATAATGGCAGCAGAGATATCGCATTTACTCTGGGTAAGATGAGGAACTTATTGAAGGATTTTGAGTGGAGGAGTGATATATCTCATTTGTACTTTAACAGGGTTGCTCTAAATGTCC
>NW_006442484.1:3113642-3131859 GCF_000325575.1 Pteropus alecto
TAGTCTATAAAGGGTAAACAGTAAAATAAGTGTAATTAGGAAGCTATTAAAATAATCTGGATGATAAATGTTGGTTGTTTGTATGATGGTGGTAATAGAGAAATTAGTGGGAAGTGAAAAAATTGATTCATTCGGGATATATTGTGAAAGAAGGCATAAAATTATGTCATATTCTACTAGACATAGGCTATGAGAAAAAGAGAGACATCAGAGATGATTCCAAGAGTTTGGGCTGAGACCCTGAAAGAATAGAATTTCCAGTGCTTGAGATGGGAAAAGTCTTGGAAGGAACAGGTTTGGAAGAGAAGAATATGAGCTTAGTCTGGGTTATATTAAGTTCGAGGTTAGTATCATGTAAGTAGAGATGTCAAGAAGGTAATTGAATAGAAAAGTGCAGAATTGCAGGGAGAAGATCAGCCTGGAGATATAAATTTGGAAATAGATCTACATTTAAATATTATATTGGGTTCATCCCCCACAATTCATAACCACTCAGAACCTTCGAATGTGACCTTAAGTAAAAATAAGGGTCATAACAAATATAATTAGTTAGGTTAAGATGAAATCATGCTGGATTAGAGTGAGCCCTAAGTGCATCTGATGTCCTTATAAGAAGAAGGAGATATAAATACAGACTCAGAGACACATAGAGACACACAGAGGTCATGTGACATAACAATAGAAGCAGAGGTCAGAATAATGCAGCGATAAGCCAAGGAACCAAGAATTGTCAGGAGCTACCAGAAACTAGGAAGACACAAGAAAATATTTTTCCTAGAGCCTTTTGAGAAAGTGCAGATCAGCTGACACTTTGATTTCAAACTTCTAGTCTCCAGAACAGTATGTTATGGCAACCCTCAGAAGCCAGAGATACTATGTGGAACCATAACAATGGATGGAGATTGTCAAGGCAGTGAATGTTGATAAAGAAGTCCATAGACTGAGCCCTGGGACTTCTACATTAAGAGGATAAGAAGAAATAGAGGAATCAATAATAGAAAGAAGGAGTGGTCAGTGAAGGAGAAGTAAAAACTAGGAGAAAGAGATGTTCTGGAAGCTAAGTGATAGTTTTATAAAGAGAAGAAGGTGACTGTGTAGAATGCTGATGAGGGTAAATGGTAATTGTGAACAGAAAATTGAGTTTAGCAATATGAAGTTCATTTATGACCTTAACAATAAAAATTTTGGTGTAGACCCAAGGATGAAATCTTACCGGAGGAAGTTTAAAAGTAGTAAAGTAGTTCATAAAGAAGAATTGGGAATAGGAAGTATAGATAATACTTCAGGAGTTTTATTTTAGGCTGGATGAAAGCAGGTAAATATGGAGATGAATAAGGTTAAGAAAGTTGAAGAGATTTTCTTTATTTTTCCTGTAATATAGGAAAAATATCAATGAGACTAATGTAGTAGAGAAGATGAAATTTTTAAAAAATGTGAAAAAAGGGAGAGGGGTTTTGCCTGAGTGATGTCTTCAAATAGATGAAAAGGATGGGAAGGAATATGTATAGATTGACATTAGATAAGAGCATGAACAGCCCTTCTACATTAATAGAAAGAAGGGTACAACATATGGGTTAAGAAAATGATAGGTTAGTAAATATGGTGGCAGTTTGTAGTTCTTTTCTGATTGCTTCAGTATTTTTAAAGAAGCAATAGACAAGTTTATTAGTAGCTGAGAGTGAAGACGGAGGTAGAGTTGGAGGTCTGAAGAAAGACAAAATACATTAAATAGTTTCTAGAATCAGTAAGTTAATAGACTTAGGAAAACTTAGGGAATACACTGAGAATGGGAGAACACATGAAGGGCTCTCTAGAAGTCAATGGTGATAAATCTAAAGTTTGTGTGTTTTTTTTTTCCACCACCTAAACTATGCAGCAGTAACATAATATAGGTTGGATTTTAGTAGTTATGGTTCTGCCAAGCAAACAGCTTCATTTGATAAAGAGTGAATCAAATTAATTAAGAGTCTATACAAGAGGATGGCCATTAGAATGAGCCAGGCAATTTGACGTGGGTAAAAAGAGAAAAGAGGATTGAGTAGTTGGTAAGATTAATCTTTATGCCAGGAATTGTAAGAATCTGGGCATTAGGAGAAGGGATCCGGAAAGGGAGGAGGTTGTAGTCAGAGAGTGGGTGCTTATAATTGGAATTATAGAGGGACTGTAGTATTAATAATAACAAATACTGAATTCTGATATTGGTTTCATTATGCAGTTAATCAATCATGAATAACACCTGGGTAAACATTGTTAGATGGAGGTACTGAGGTAGCTGGGCAGGGTATGGAAGGCATCACTGCGTGGATCACATCTGATCCATGAATGAGGAGGGGCCTTCTAGCAAAGATCTATAAGAGGAGCATTCCAGGTGGAGAGGGGAAAAAAAGCAGGTGTAAAGACTCTGAAGCAGAAACTACCTCAGTACAATGAGGAAACATAATAAAAGGTCCATAGTAGTTGGAGCCTAGTGAATAAAGGCAAGTATGGAATGAAATGATACCAAAGAGGTACAGGGGAAGATCATATAGGATCTTACAGGCTATCACAAAGAATTTTAACTTTATTCTCAGTGTCTTAGAGGGTCATTTTAAAACATTATAGGCAGTGACATCAAATTTACACTTTAAAGAGCTTATTTTGACTACTGAGTGGAGAACAGATGGATGTGAGGGAAAAAAGAGATATGACTGGAATCTGAGAGTTACTTCAGATGTGTTACAATGGTCCAGGTGAGAAATAGTGATGGACTGGATGAGGCTGTAGTGATTAAGCTGAAAACAGGATCAAAGATACAGAATTTGTAGAGGCCAGCGGGCTGCTGACGACTTAGGTGTATGACATGTATATGGAAGTGTTGGTGAAAGAAATAGACAAAGCAAGAATGACTTTTAGGATTTTGACCTAAGCAACCAGTGGATGGTTGGTGTCACTCAGTGAGGCAGTAAAGATGGAAGAGGAGCTAATTGGTGAGGATGGTCCGGGTAGGAGAAACTAAAGTGTACATAGAAAACTGTCTGAATGTGGGATTGATATATACTGATAGGGAATGGACAATATTCAACATATAGAAGAGCTCCTTTCAAAGTGAAATAATAAAACAAAAAAACTGACAATGGTCTCTTAAAGGAAATACAGAATGAACTCCTGCTCACGGTGGTCCAACGCTTTCATCGGTTTTCCATTTGATGTGAGAGCAGGTGGTGCTTCATGCCTTCCTTTTAGATCTAACTTGCATTTGGGGTACCCAGGCTAATTTTTTTTAATCTATCACTTTGTGTAGATCAGCCCAGTCACACAAGTGACTTTAGGGGATCCTTAAGGTACACATTTTTGTCACTTTAGTATGAGCCTTCTCTATGTGGCCTCTCTCTTTCCCACTCTACTCTCTTCCATGTCTCACTCATTTAGCAGGTTCTTAGTTTTTCCATCTTTTAAAATGAGAAGGTTGGCAGGGTATATGTCTACTAAAATTCTTACCACCTCTACTGGCCTACAGTTCTACTGCTTTGAGTGTGGTAAAATTCAGCTCATTGCTCTGCTTCTACCTGTATAGCTACATAAGCATATCACTTTTGTTGTTGTTGTTAAGTAAGTTTTACCTTCCTTCAATAAAGCTATTTCTCTGAAACTTTTTTTTTATTGCCTCACTCCTTGTGTTTGTTTATTGTTTTGAATCCACAAAATATGTATTCATTGTCTATCAAATCATCCATCTTTCCCTTTGCCTGGAAATCTGCTTCTCTATTCATCTACTCATTCATCTACCCAACCACTTATCTCTTTGAAGGCAGCACGGTACAGTGAAAGGAGCATATACTTTAAATGTCTGTACTCCTAGATTTGAATCGTCTTTCATTATGAATGTTATTATTATACTTGCAGAGATTTTTACCTCTCTGAAATTCGATTACCTAATCTAAACACTTAAAAAAATCTTTAGCACCTATTTAAGTGCCTAATACCTGTTAAGCATATAATAGCAGACAAGTATGACCATTATTTTTGTCTCCTTAATAAATGAGGAGCTGCTTGCCAAGCAGTTAAGGTGTCAGAGATATATTTCCAGCTGAGGAAAAAAAACAGGCAAGGAAGCAAGAAAGAGCATTATTCAGAAGAATGTTGAGGGTTCAGGTGTGATTAAGATATGAACAGAATGCATGTGATAAAATTGGAAAGATAAAACAAGAGCCTCACACATCAGGCTAAGAAGTCAGAATCTATTATGTAGAATTAAGGAGCCTTGAGATTTTTTAAGTGCTAGAGTCACATGGCCAAATATTTGTTATAATATTCTTCCTAATGGCAGTATGGAATTCAGATTACTGTAGGAAGACTGGAAAAGTGAGAACGAGTAAAATAGAACAGAACAAAATGATGTTCTTGAACAACTGAGGTGCATGAATTTTTACATTATGGCTCACTTCGAGACACTGAACTAAATATTATTTATACTTTTCAATTATGAGTTTCCAGTCAATAATTTTCTCATTCTTATGAGATGAATGGGAAAATCATTCTCATGAGTGTCAAGCAAGATGTAAATAGTAAAATGTCTTGCTAAAAGGTACATGGTTATCTTTTGTTGAGTATTAGAATATCTTTGAAAATAGATTTCACAGAGACACACAGGGATAAGGCCATATGAAGATAACGGAGGCCACTGGAATGCTGACGCATCTACAAACCAAGGAATGCCAAGGATTGCAGACGCCTACCAGAAACTAT
The DNA here is from genome assembly GCF_000325575.1 of Pteropus alecto. NCBI lineage: Eukaryota > Metazoa > Chordata > Mammalia > Chiroptera > Pteropodidae > Pteropus > Pteropus alecto. The sequence goes on from NW_006442484.1 coordinate 3,118,368, forward strand.
GAAGAGGAAAGGGGAAGGGAGCCTTTGAGAAAACATTTAGCCTAGAGCCTTTGAGAAAACATTTTGAAATTCTAGCTTCCAGAACTTAAGAACAAATTTCTGCTCTTTAAAAAAAACAAACAAACAAACAAACTACAACAACAACAAAAACCAACCAACCAAACAAACAAAAAACAAACAAACAGTCCAAAATAGATCCAGTACCTCTCAAGGGAGCATGGCTTTAATCATGTGTATACATTCTAACACTGATCGACTTAAAGCCTAGCCATATCCAATGGTAAGCTTGTCAGATTTGACCTCCAGACATTTGGAGTGTGGGGTCAAGAGTGCAGAGAAGAACAGCTCTTTGGGCTGTGGCCATAGATACAAGTTGTCCAGCTGTCCTTCTGACCAAATCCTAGTAGACCGAGTCATCTCTTTGAAGGGCCAAGGATTTTATACTATGCTGTTGGGAGACCAAGGAATTCTGTTGGACAGCATGAGCTTGGAGAGTGAGGGGTGGAGGAGGGAACAATGGCAGTGGCAGCCTAGAGAGAGTCTCCTGCTCCTACTTCAACTCAAGCAGCTTCATATTTTCTGTTTTCTACAATAGCTTTTACTATATATTTCATTTGAATAAACTGTTAAAAATTGAAAACAATTTAAAAACCACCAGACTAGGCATGTAAGGCAAATCCAGATGCACGGAAAAAGAGATAGAACCCTCAACATTGAGAAGAGGCAGAAGGTTCAAGGCAGTTTGTGAGAATCCAAACTTGAATGACTTCCCTGAGACAGCTGGGCCTCAGATCATATGCAGGTGGGAAGGAGGGTAAACTGGTGAAGACACCACTCAATTCAAGATGGGGCCTCTAGGATGTATCTAGTTCTTTGGCATGCCATTCTTGGGATTTTTCAGACAGGTGTTCTCCCAAGTCCAGGTCAATAAACAACAGGGTGAGGCAATAACTATGAATATGTCATTGGTCTCAGGGCTTATTGAGACTAAATACCATCTTATTTGTACTGTTTCAGATAAATTATTACCTTAGATGTAAAAAATTTATAAGCCCCACTGAATTTTTTAGAACTTCATTTCTTCCTCCCTGTCTCTCTCCTTCTCCTTTTCCTTTCCTTCCTTTCAAATATATTGAGTATTTACTGTAGACTAGACACTGGGAATCTAAGAATGAATAAGATATGTAAAGATGCCCGAGAAGTTTCAGATTATGCGAGAGACAGGCAAGTAAACAGGCAACACAAGACAATAAGTGTTTGGATAGAGGTGAGCACAGGGCTTATAGGACCAGAAGAGGGCACCTCGGAGAAGCCAGGGAGGGCTACCTGGAAGAGATAACCTTACCTGAACTTTGCAGGATGGATAAGCCTCATGAAAAAATTTGGAGTGGAAGAGTTTTCTGAGTTTAGATAATCACATGGGGTCATTGTGGCCCATGGAAAAACCATTCTCCTTGGAACTAGCTAGAATTTAGTTTCTGAATTTGAGTCCATCACATACTATAAATGATGAAAAGTTATTTACCTGAGGTAACTCTGTTTCTTCACTTGTAAAATGCAGGAAAGAAAACAAAATGTATTCTAGATGAAAGTGGAGTCATAAGCAGAAATTCGAGCATGATATAGGCCAAGAGAGTGCAGCTTGGTCCAGAAAGCAGCAAGGAAGTTTAACAGATAGGACTGCCTCCTCTTGGATTTGAAGTAGGTTCCTTACCATTCTGTTTAAATAGTTCTTTGTAATCGAAGATAACCTCTCTCACTTTTTTAAAGTCACGTTATAAAGTGAAGTGGTATTACTTGTTTAATTCTTAAAAATAATAATAAATATAGGCTAGATATAACTCGAGTGCTCCAATATTAATAGAATCTGTTAACACTTTTATAAGGTACTTGCTGGTGATAAAAGGTCATTCCATTATAAGTATGTTTATTCCATATTTAGAAAAGCCCTAAATGGGGCTCAAATCAATTTCATTTCTAATTTCCACATGGTGAACATCTTATCTCAGTCCATATTACACACATGTGGCAATGCTAATATGTAATAAAAGAAAAAAATTGAGACCAAATAGGAGAGAATGTATTATAGTGCTTTAAATAAATTATAGTGGACTCATGGTCAGAACAATCCATTTTTTGGTTTATTAGATTTATAGACAGCACCTTCCCTCTGTCAGTTGTCTATGAGACTGTAACCTTGTAATATTTGCCATTTGTTAAACATAGAAGGAAAGATGGGATAAAAAACTCAAAGGAAGAAATGGAAGCATGCAGATGAAGCACATAGTGGAGGTAAAGGAGGGCCTGAGGGCAGGACATAGATCTGGGTCCCAGGGTTCTCCCAAAGACTAGAAGATAAGACAACATTCTCTGTTGATGAAGTTGATGGCAATTTGAGGAATCACCAGAGTATACACTGGAAGGAGAAAATTGCCTCTTAGATCACTGACTAAGCAGCTGAAGAAAATCCTGGGGGAAGATAATTAATTAGCCCCTGTCCCTGACCCTACACCATTCTCTGTTTCAACCCTGTGCCTCAGAGAAGATTGAAAGTTAGCTTTATTGGTGTCAAACTTATTTTTAAAAGTTATGGATTGAGATTTTTTTGTATGTGTTATGTGAAAATGAGTCAGTGAGAAGTTTCAGAATATTATATTGGAGAATTTCGGGAGGCATTGTTGCATCAAAACGCTTAAGAAATTGAAGTCAATATTTGTACGACTCTAAAAGAACTGGTTGAGGTTTTTTATTTTTTGATTTAATTAATTCTTTTTTAATTATAGTTGACATATAGTATTAGATTAGATTCATATATACAACATTGTGATTCAACATTTACATACCTTACAAAGTGATTACTGTAATGATTCTAGTAACCATCTGTCATCATGGTTATTACTGTGTTATTGACTCTATTCTTTAAGTTATACATTACATCCTTATGACTTATTTTATAACTGGAAGTTTGTACTTCTTAATCCCCTTCTTGATCCTCCCCTACTCTCTCCCCTCTGACAACCATCAATTTGTCCTCTGTATCTCAGTTCCACTCAATTTTGTACATTAATTTTGTTTCTTAGATTCCACTCATAACTGAGATCATGTATTTGCCATTCTCTGTCCAACTTATTTCACTTAACATAATACTTTCTAGGTCCATCCATGTTATCGGTAATGACAAGATTTCATTATTTTTTATGGCTGAGTAGTATTTCATTATGTTTGTACCACATTTTCTTTATCCATTCATCTATCAATGGACATGTGAGTTGTTTACATATGTTGGGAATTGTAAAGAATACTGCAATGAACATAGGGGTGCATATATCTTTTCAAGTTATTGTTTTTGTTTTCTTTGGATAAATACCCAGAAATGAAATTGCTAGATTATGCAGTAGTTCTATTCTTAATTTTTTTGAGGAATTTCCATACTGTTTCCATACTGGCTGCACTAATTTACAATTCCACCAACAGTGCACAAGGGTTTCTTTTTTTTTCACATTTTTGCCAACACTTTTTTTTTTTCTTTGTGACAATTCTATCAGGTATGAAGTAATATATTATTGTGGTTTTGATTTGCATTTCCCTATGATTAGCAATGCTGAGAATCTTTTCATGTCTGTTGGTCATCTGTATGTCTTTTTTAGATATACATCTATTCAGGTCTCCTGCCCAGTTTTTAAATGGATTGTTTGTTCTTTTGATGTTGAGTTGTATAAATTTTCATATATATATTTAAATATTAATCCCTTATCAGATATATCATTTGCAATTTTTTTTTCATTCAGTAAATTGCCTTTACACCTTGGTGATGGCTTCCTTTGATGTGCAAAAGCTTTTTAGTTTGATGTAATCCTTTCTATTTTTCTTTCTTTTATTTTTTTGTTGTCTTTGTTGAAAGATACACACACACATACACACACACACATGTACATTTCTAGGAGCAATGTCAGTGTTTACTATCTATATGTGGTTTCAGATTTTATGTTTAAGTCTTTCATCTGTGTTGAGTTTATTTTTGTATATGGTATAAGAAAACAGTCTAGTTTTATTTTATTTTGCTTATATCTGTATAGTTTTCATAACACCATTTATTAAAGGAACTGTATTTTCTCCATCGTATATTACTGCCTCCTTTTCATATGTTAGTTGACTGTAAAAGTGTGGGCTTAATTCTGGGCTGTCTATTCTGTTCCATTGATGTATAGATCTGTTTTGTGCCAATACCATACTGTTTTGATTACTATAACTTTATAGTATAACTTGAAAGCAGGAGTGTCACACTTCCAAATTTGTTCTTCTATCTCAAGATTTTTTGTCTATTCTGTGTCTTTTGTGGTTTTATATAAATTTTAAGTTACTTTTTCTAATTCTCTGAAAAATGCCATTGGTATTTTGTTGAATCTGTAGACTACTGTGAATAGTGCAGACATTTTAACAATATTAACAAGGGCTTCTAATTTTATGTTAAATAAAAGTAGTGAAAGTGTACATCCTTGTTTTATTTCTGATCTTTAGGAAAACACTTTTAGCTTTTCACTAGAGTATGTTAGCTACAGGTTTGTCATATATAGCCTTCAGTATGTTGAAGTATGTTTCTTCTATTACTACTTTGCAGAGAGTTTCAATATTCATAGATGCTGGGTTTTGTCAAACACATTTTCTGCATCTATTGATATGATTTTTATCTTTTATTTTGTTTATGTGGTATATCACGTTGACTCATGAATATTGAAGCATTCTTGTGTATTGGAATAAATCCCACTTGATCACAGTGCATGATCTTTTAAATATATTGCTTAATTTTGTTTCCTGATATTTTCTTGAGAATTTTTGCATCTCTCTACATCAGGGATATTGGCATGTAATTTTCTATTTTTTGTAGTTTCTTCATCTGGTTTTGGTATCAGGGTAACATTGGCCGCATAGAATAAGTTTGGAAAATTTCCATCCTCTTCATTTTGGTGAAGGGGAAAATGTTTGAGAAAAATAGGAATTATTTTTTTGAATGCTTGGTAGAATTCACTTGTGAAGCCATATTGTCCTGGACTTTTGTTTGTTGGTAATTTTTGGTTACTGATTCAATTTTTTTCTAGTAATCGTTCTGTTCAGGTTTTCTATTTCTTTTTGACTCAGTCTTGGAAGAATATATGTTTCTAGGACTATATCCATTTCTTCTAGGTTGTTCAATTTCTTGATATATAATTGTTCATAGTATTCTCTTAAAATTCCTTGTATTTCTGTGTTATCAGTTGTCACTTCTCTTTTATTTCTGATTTTATTTATCTGGGCCCTCACTCTTTTCTTTTTTCTTAATGAGGTTGGATTAAGTTTTATCTTTTTTTTTTTTTTTTTTTTTTTATCTTTTCAAAAACTAACCATTAATTTTGTGGACCTTTTCTATTGTTTTTGGTCTCTATTTCATTTATTTCTGTTCTGATCTTTATTATTTCCTTTCTTCTACTCACTTTGGGCTTTGTTTGTTCCTCATTTTTTAGTGTTTTTTTTTTTTTACTTATAAGTTTAGAATGTTTATTTGAGATTTTTTTTTAAATTTTGTTCTTGATGTAGGCCTGTATCACTATGAATTTCCCTCTTAGAGCTACTTTTGCTGTGTCCCAAATATTTTAAATTATTGTGTTTTCATTTTTATTTGTCTCAGGATATTTTTTTGGTTTCTTCCTTGATTTTTCCATTAACATATTGATTGTTTAGTAGCATGTTCTTTGTCCTCCATGTTTGTGTTTTTTCAAGTTTTCTTCTTGTAATTGATTTCTAGTTTCATGCCGTTGAGATCAAAAAAGATGCTTGATGTGATTTTAATCTTCTTAGGTATACTGAGACTTGTTTTCTGGCCAAACATGTGTATTTTATGGAAAATGTTATATATGTTCTTGAAAAGAATGTCTATTCAGTTGATTTGGGGTGTAACATTCTGCAAGTATCAGTTAAGTCCATATGATCTAATGCATTGCTTAAGGCCACGGGTTCTTTGTTGATTTTCTGTCTGTATGATCTATTCATTGATATGAGTGGGGCATTAAAATCCCCTACTATTATTTTGTTACTGGCAATCTCTCCTTTTATATCTCTTAATATTTGTTTTATGTATTTCTTTGCTTGGTTGAGGTGTTTTAGACATAAACTGGGATGTCAAGAAAGCTCCAGAATTCTTTAATGGGGTCCCTGTTGAGGTTATTGACATCTAAAATGGATAGCTGTGAGGCAGATATTAGTAAAAAATATAAAATGGAAGTGAATTCTAAAATGCATAAATGTATACAGAATATAGATATGTGTATGGATGATCCAAATAGTGGCAGTGTAAAAAACTACAAATTCCCTCAAGGAATGTGGTATTTATCACCATGCCTGATATATAATAATGCTGATTTACTTTATTTGGTTGAATTAACCTTGACAACACCAAGATTCTTAGAATTAGAAGTGGCCTGGAGGAACCAAATGAAGAAAACAAACCAGGAAATCCAGGATTGGCTGTATAAAACTTTTCCTCTTGGCTGACTATTATTTTCTTCTACTCTACTTTAGGTTATTTTGGAATCTTATTTCACATTATAAATTCTTGAAATTTCATGAAGGAAATTAAGAAGAGAGTTATTGAAATAATAGAAGTTGAAGAGAGTGGAAACAACTTTATAATATTAAAGTTTTCACAATCCTATTACAAAATAGATTGTGGTTTTATTTTCCAAACTGATATTTGTTTTTTGATAACATCCCCCACCCCACCATACACACACTTTAATTTTGTAGCTAAATTCAGAAATTTCTATAAGGACCCAAATGCTATAATAATAGCATATCTTTTAAAAATTAGAATGATCAAAGAATTAAAATATTTATCCTTTTAATTTAATTTTAAATTTTAATTTAACTGAACAGTAATAATCAATTAAAATACAATCTGATCATACTTTTGCATTTTATGGCCCTTTTTAAATTCTAATTTCTAATATTTGCTTTTCAAGGAAGTTTACAAGTTCACTATCAGCTGAGCAAGGAAGAATCCCATGTATTCACCATTGAGGTAGAGAACTTTGCCAACAGAAGGATGCATCACTTGAAGATTAACCGAGAGGGAAGAGAGCTTACAATTCAGGTATATTATTTTTCTTCTCCTCATTCAGCCAAATATGATTTGGATGCTGACTAACACTTTTCTGCGCTTCTACCCTAAGCCAATTGTAGAGCCAAGTTCTGAGGATACATATGGCCCACACTTGGCTCCAGCCTTTGAAGAACTAGAATAGTAGTTCTCAAAGTGTGCTTCTTCTTTCCCACTAGCATCAGCATCACCTGGGACCTTGTTAGAAATGAAAATTCTTGGGCCTCACATTAGATCTACTTAGAAACTTTTTTTGCAAGGGTGGCAGCAGGCAACTTTGATGCCTGCTTGTTTGATAGCACCTAAATTGTGGCATAATGAGAAAGACACGGGTGAAGAGAATCACCAGGGGACTGACAAGGGCTAGAGCAGAAGTGTTCTCAGGTGAAATGGAAGCATGCAAGAGGACACAGATCTCATGTGGGTATTAGTACTCAATTCCTGGGTGAAGCTAGGAATAAATTGAATCTTGAAAGTGAATAGGAATTGGCAAGGTGGAGAAGAAAGAGGAAAGTGCTCAGGCAGGTGTTTTGTGTGATTATTGGCAAAGCTGTCCGGAAAAGTATAGTATGTGGTAGGCTCTCTGTGAAATTCTAATGGTCTTGGTATAAAGAGCAGACAGCAGGTGATGACATATCACTATAGAGAACTGGTATCTCCTTTAGAATCGTGACCTAAAGTGAGCACTTAAATTTGCCCAGCAGTCACCCCTTATTTTTTTTAATCCAGGATCTTTTGATATCCTAGGTGATAATTTTAAACCTTCTTATACCACCACCAATCTCAACCACATCTTCACTCTTAGCAGATGACTTTGTTTTCTCCTTTCTGGTGAAAAAAAACATAACATTTATATATCCACATATTTTCACCACCGCATTTACCCAACTACCCACATCTGTGTCCCTGTACTCTGTCTTGTTGCTGAATATGAACAGTAAATGGTACTAGCTAAGGTCTGACCCATCACTTGAAGGACAGTCTTATACTCTATTCAAAATACTACTGCAGCATTATCCTCTTCACCTCTGTTTTCAATATTTTTCCAGCACTATTGGATGGCTTTCCAAAGCATAAAACATGCAAATATTACATGAACGAATTAATTAAAACTAAAAAACTTTCTCTGGGCCAGGGAAGGAAACCTCTCTCTTATCCTCTTATCTGACTTCATATACTGCTCCATTTTCCCTTTCAGCTTACTGCCCAGATCCTTGGACATGTTGTTTATATACTTCATCTCTGAATTTTTCCTTCCTTTTTCTTAAACCCACACTATTGATTATTTTTCCTTGTGCTATAGTGAAATAGTGTTTCTCAAGACACCAATGGTTTTATCTTGCAAAATTCAATGATCTTTCCCTTATTTGTCTTTTCACTGGCATTTGACACAGCCATTTCTCCTTGCTCTTGGAACATATTCGTATTTGGCTTGCAGGACACTGCTTTCACCAGTATTTCCTCTGCATCTCTAATTTCTTTAGTTGGTCCTTCTTTACCTTCCAAACTTTTTCTTCTTCTTCTTCTTCTTCTTCTTCTTCTTCTTCTTCTTCTTCTTCTTCTTCTTCTTCTTCTTCTTCTTCTTCTTCTTCTTCTTCTTCTTCTTCTTCTTCTTCTTCTATTTTATCTGTACTTATTCTGTGGCTAATCTCACTCACTCAAATTTCACATCTTTAAATGTCATATATATGCTAATTAATTAATCGCAAATATATCTCTAAGACCAGTCCTTTTCCTTAACTCCAGACCAATATATCCAGCTGCCTACTTGACATATTCTTGTGGAGAGCTATTAGATATCTTGAATGCAACATATTTAAAACTGAGTTGCTGAGAATTGTCCCCAAATTACCCCCCATGCTCCATGACCTCCCATACCTCAGTAAATGGCAACTTCATTCTTACAGTTGCTCAGTGTTGAAAATGTGGTTTCATCTTTGATACCTCTCTTTTTCTCACATGAAACATGCTGTTGATCAAGATCTATCCTGCCCCAAGCTGCCCTCATTCTTTCCTTGGTTATTACAGGTTATAGTCTTCTCTTAATTGAAGGATACCTGCTTCTCTTCTTGTTGCACAAAAGCTTATTCTCAAGAGAGCAGCCAGAGTGATTCTAAAAGATTAGTCAGGATATGGTACTCTTCTTTCCAAAGCCAAAGATCTTGCAGCAGTTTAAGAGGATGTCCATGATCCAGCACTCCTGCTTCCTTCCCACTCTTATTTCTCTGATCTCATCTATCACTGTTCTCTCTGTTACTACTCTACACTACTCCATTTATTTTCAGAGTCTTTGAAGGGTAAGTAAGTGACTTTTGGTTATGGGTTATGGGAGAAGTCTAGAATGACTGTTATCTATTTGTTTTTTGTTTTTGTTTTTTTGACCAGGTGGAAGTTCAAGAATAATTGTTAAATATATAGTACAAAAACAGTCTCTGAGTGATTATAATTTAGTGTGCTTACCTCTAGCATTTATTACTGAAATAAGAGAGAAATGTCTTAGGAGAAAATTTGGATTGAGGACAGATTGGAGGAGGAAAGGAATGGGAATGATGAATTCTCATTTCAATATGTTTTGACTAGGTCTTGATGGGGCAGCTGGGAGGCATTCTGATGGGCATTTGTATATATGACTCCTTTACCACAAATGAATAACAAACAGGGCAGTGAGAGAATGATAAAATATATTTATTTTTTTCTCCTTCTAAAGGATTTGCATTAACCAATTAATAGGCAATGAAAAGCACACACTGGCTGAGGACATATTTCCAAGCACTGAAGGGAAAAGAAAAAACTGGAGGCCAATATATATATATATAAAGTTTAAATCAGTTTATTGACCCAGTAACACAACACACTTGTCTCCCTGGCACTCCCAGCCCCCTCACCCTCACCCCATCTAGATCTCTTTCCTTCCTCCTCACTTAGAACAAGCTGTTCAGTAAAAGCAGCAAAGGGCAGACTACTCTATTCCTATATGCCCAGTCCCACACCCAGGCCCTGTGGAGTAGAATTTCAGGCAATACTCAGAACCTGTTAGAGAGAGAGGGCAGGCAATCATCACTTTATTCAGCCAGCTAAAGGCATTCAGCACCTAATAACTGAATTAATTTCCCCAACTCCCAAGGTCTGGAGTTGCTATTACTCCTCCTCAATTTTCTCTCTGATGATAGGAAAGAGAACCTGAGAGCTGAATCTGCAGTCAGGAGCAAGAACTCCTGGTGATGATTTGAGAATTTTAAAGGAGTTAATGTTTTTTAAGGCACAAGTGCCCACAAAAATGCTCTGATGGTGAAGATGAACTTTAACACCCTTATCTAAAATGCATTTATGACATTAAACAGATTAAGCCATTTTGCAAAACGCCAGCACAACAGCAAACTGTAAAGAAAAAAGAGCCAAGCATTTTAGAAAGCAAATATTAATTACCTCCTTTGAGAGATGAAGATCCAAAAGTCAAGAGAGGCTTCCCCAGAGTGAGGTAGACCTGGGTATGAATCCCTGCTCCATCCTTTATGCTGTATGATCTTGGACCAGTTATTTACCTTTCTCAGCTTCAATATACTTATCTGTAAAACAAAAATAGAGGAGTACTGGGTGAAAAGAGGAAAGTATTAAGAAGTACAACTTGGTAGTTACAAAATAGTCATAGGGGTGTAAAGTTAGCATAAGGAATGTAGTCAATAATATTGTAATAATGATGTATGATGCCAGGTGGGTACTACACTTATTGGGGAATCACTTTGTAAATTGTATAAGTGTCTAATAACTATGCTGTACACCTGAAACAAATATAAAATAATATTGAATGTCAACTGTAATTTAAAAATAAAAATAATTTTAAAACTTAAAAAAAAAAAGTTAAAACATTAAAAAGTCATATGAAAGAATATAGCTAAGGAACCAAGCATGTGATGAGACCACAGGGCATCTAATATTCTGAGATCAACCAAGTTTTTAGGCCAGATTATGAACTTAGCCATCCAAAAGGCCTAAAGGACTATGGTGCTTCGCCCTTTTCAACCTCACTAATTATAATTAAAAATAAAAACAATACTAAACCAAAAAATAAACATAAGGAAAGCTGACAAAATAATGTATTTTCCGTTTAATACTTCAATGCTGGCCTAGCCCAGATCATACATATGAAAGTTTTAAGAATAAATATTTGTGGTAGCACCCCCCCTTTAATTAACTAATTAATTAATTAATTAATTTATTTATGTATTTTTGCTTTTGCCCTATGCATTTGCGAAGTTTTTATAATTGGTAACTCATACCAAAACCAGTACTCCTTCCAAATATCCTTGATCCCTGTCACACGTGGAACATATCCCCCAGCTATCCATAGTCCACCAATAGCCTCAAGTCTCCTTCGAGTCATCCTACCTTCCTTTACAAACCTCTACAAATTCTCATTTTTCTAAAAATCCTAATAAGTGTCATTTACTTCCTTCTCTCCGTTAGTCATCTGGTTAAAGTGCTAAAGACTAGATAAGTTCCCACAAAGCAGAACAGTAGGACAGAAATGACTCATGTACTTAAACAATTAGTTTTTTCATGTATAACATTTGAGCATGATCATGTCAAGTTCAGAGAATCATTTACACAGAAAAGTGACCCTATGGAGCCTGGGGAAGAAATGAGGACAGAAACCAGGGGAATCTCAGCTTAACTTGCAATTCTAAGAGTTCTTGTACTTCCCTCCACTGAGCAGAAATTTTCTGCTCACTTTAGCCTCTTCTCCAACCTGGATGACAAAGTATTGGAGAGAAGTCTCTTGCTGGAAGGTACATTTTCAGAGAATAGGAGAGTCAAGTGAGAGTCTGTCTCGTGCTGGAAGGTACATTTTCAGAGAATAGGAGAGTCAAGTGAGAGTTCTGAGATAGTATGGGAAGAAAACTCTTTCAGGACAATCTGTATCCATGTACATTACACAGACTGAGAATGAGGACCAAGAGGGGCAAAACTCTGTGTTGTATCTAAATGTGTGGGGCCTCCAGGGAACTCAGAGGCATCCTGTTGGTATGACAGATTCTTTCTTCATAGCTTGCAAAATAGAAAGGAAATCAATACAAGATATTTATTTAAGGACTCAGCAAACCTGTGTTAGGAGTTATTTTGGCAGTTTCTATTGTGGGCACTACATAAAGCATATATTAATAATATGTCCATATTCTCAAGGAGCCAAAGAACCAATAGTTTAGTGGGAGGAGAGAGAGAGAGAGAGAGAGAGAGAGAGAGAACATCATTATGACACAGCATCTTAAATGCAAGGTTATAGTAGAATAAAAGTAGAATAAAGGTGCCATGAGAGAAGAGGATCAATTAATCTAAGTAAGATATCAAAAAAAGCTTCCTGGAGGTGGTGGACTCTGGGAACACTTAGAAGAGTGGTGTCTGGCACACAGGAGATACTCAAACACTTGATAAATTAATTTTGTAGAAATTTAACATAAAAACACACAGTGATTATCTAAAAGTTGCTCAAATATCTAGAGAGGAATGGATGATAAAGCAACGACCATATTGAATGATGGGTAGACATCATGACAATGGGACACTGCTTTGTGACACTGTGTGTCCTTGATAAAGTTGTTGATCTCTGTATCAGTTCTCCAGTCTGTAAGAATACATTTTGAAAGATGCTTTAGTATGGAGTCTCATATATCAAGCTTTCAATAAATAACAAATATTATTATAGTCTAATTTTATATGTGGAAAAGTAATTAAGCATATTATCACATACCGCAAGTCACAGCCAGTGACTTCTCTCACAGCTAGAATTCTTGCAAGACAAATGGGTGCAGAAGGAAAGTCATGGCAATTGGAGCTGGAAGAACTGGGTATTAATCCCTATCATTTGCTCCACAAGGGGAGCCTGGCCAGGCTAATTTCTAAAGGTGTCTTATTATCTTCTTAAAAATTACTTTAAGATATGAGGATATTTTTCAGGAATAACACCATATGAATATTAGGAGTAGAGTCTGGAAGAATCTGGTAGGATTGGACTAGACTGAAAAAAGTGGGATGGATGGGAAATACTACCTTGGAAAGAGGAGGAAGATAACAAAGAGATCAAACTGGAATTAGTAGTGGTGAGGCAAGGAGTATTCCCTAAAAGATTCTAGTAACAAATTCTTGAAGAATCGCAGTGGTGGTTTTTGCTTACCCCTGTGAAATAGGGTTTATGTCGCTAGCAACCATTCACCTAGCCTTTCCTCTCCAGGGTCAAACTCTTGACAGACTGAAATATTTGCCAGGAAAATCCCCCAGTGTCCACGTCTGAATGACACAAGTTCAGAATTAATGGAGAGAAATGGACAGTGGTGGCTCTAAGGACAAAAGTGGAGAGGAGCGGGGAGA
>NW_006442484.1:3131953-3170574 GCF_000325575.1 Pteropus alecto
TATTCTTCCTAAAGTTAATCCTACCCAGCAGGTCCCTAAGAATGCTTTATTTGTTTGTTTGTTTGCATCAAGGAATTTGGTGAGAAAATCTTAGTGGGGAGATTAATACCTGTCAAAAGCTGTACAGAATTTCCCAGGGAGAAACCAAGAGGAAAGAAAAGGATATTTTATCTTCATTGTGGAGAATTAGCAAGACATTTCTCATCTCTCCAAAGAGAATCTGCTCTATGTGCTTCCAAGTTATTTCCAGACCTGAATGTGTTATGCCCTTTACATACTGACTTCACCGATGTACCTTTATCTTCTTTTTTTTCTACAGATGGATCATCAACTTCGACTCAGTTATAACTTCTCCCCAGAAGTGGAGTTCAAGGCTATAAGGTCACTCACCTTGGGTAAAGTCACAGGTTTGTATTCTAGTCCTCATCTTTCCAATGGGCCTTGCTAAAATAAAAAAAAAAATAAATAAGCAACTTTCATCAGGATATTTAGTGACTCAGAGCTGGAGCTTTCTACTCCCATAATATCCAAGATCTAAAACAAAGATTTCTGGTATAGAAGCTAAGATGTATGTTTGGCCGAGCTGGAAGCTGGTATTTGTATCTATATTATGGAAGCTCAAATAAGAAAAATTAACAAAGAAAGTAAGTAATCTTTTTACTCAATTTCTAATCAAGCAATTTAAAAAGTTTAATTTTATTTTACTTAAATTTACTTAATTTTTACCTAAGGACATTAAAAATTTGAAAAACCCAATTATTAGATTGCTCAAATTCAAAATTTCTTTACTAATTCATCAATAATTAAAAGAGAATGGAAGTCTATTACTATAATAGTGGATTTTCTTTTTTTCTATGGGAAATTTAATAAATTTTCTTTTTATATATGATGGATGTATTTAGTAGGTGCATGGAAGATTGAAACTTTCTCGATGAACATTTTTTTCATACTGAAGTGATTTTTTTTAAACTATCTTTGCGCTCAAATCTATTTTATATCTTATTAATATAGCAACTCAATTTTACTTTAGTTAGTATTTATCTGGTCTATCTTTTTTCTAAATATGTTAACAGTTATTTTCCTTTAAGTATCATGTATGATCTTATGAAAAGCATACAGCTGGATTTTATGATTTATCCAATCTGCTCATCTCATTTTACAAATTGGCAAAGTATGTCCCTTTACATTTTTGTGTTACTTATAAGATAGAATTTACTTCTGCCTCCTTATCTGCTATTTAATTTTTCCTGTGGTTCTATCTTGTTCTTTTTACTCTCTCAATCATAGTATAGTGCAGGACACAATTACTGGAGGCATTTTAAAAAGGGATGGATTGAACACTGGAAATGAGTTCCTTGCAAAACTGTGGCAGCACTTATGGTGTAGATTCTTGTTAGTTTTTCAGAATGGCTATCCAAGCAATTTTGAGCTGATTAATGAAGAGCTGATGTCACTGGTGCTAGACAAGATCCCAGAGGCTGCTGTGACCCCCAGTACTGCATGTCAATTCCCAAGAGGAGAAGAAGATCTCTAAAAAATGGTAGCAGAGGACACTTCATGTTACTGTAATTTTTCTGGCCTGGAGAGAGCTGAAAAAACAGGACAATGACTCTGGCCTCACTATAGTTTCCCCAATTCGTAAATTAGGTATTCTGATTTCCAGAACATAATGTGCATCCAGAGACCTAGCTGCAGTCAGGTCTAAAATTATGCATTTCAGTTACCAAAATGGCAGTCCAACGAGCCAATCAGGTGACCAACTTCTAGACTGAATTTTATGTTTATTTCTTATTCCGTTACCTCTTATTATTAACAAGCATTTTATGCTGCCACTGCTATTTTTGATTTATCAATTCCATCACTAATTTACTTGTTCCTCATTCCTTCCTATATTTCAGAAATTTCTACTTACCAGGTTTAATTTCTTTGTTTCTGTAATAAATTATTTTGAATTTCTTGTTTGTCAGGCACCTTTTATCTAAAACAAAGTCTTTATTTCACCTTTGTTCTTAGAAGATAATATTATTAGATGTGCAATTCAGTACTGAAGGATATTTTTTCCTCAGATCTTAAAAGAACTATTCAGGTATATTATGGAGTGAGCTCACACTGCCTCAAAAGTACCTATTATATACATCTCTGTCTAATTCTGCATTCAGTAACATCACAATGGTGGTTTGAAAGTTGCCATGCTAGGAGTGTTTACTCCATGTTAGTCAGAAATGCTATAAGACAGGGTCCCTCTGATGCTGTAGAGCCAGTTTTGAACCCAACACCTGTATGTCACTGTTTTCTTCTATCCTTTCTTCCTCTGAGGATGTTGAAAAGCTGACTGTCAGTCTGTCTTGTCTTTGAAAATGCTCTGACCCCCCTCACCCCTAACACTCACAAGCTACTTTTAAGGTCATTTATTTTAATTTGATGTTTTATAGTTTTATGGCCATGTGTCTAATTGTAGATCTCTTTTTAAGTATCTAATTTGATACTTTTATGTTTCCTGTATTATTTATTAATTCTTTTGTCTACATATCCAGTTCATATGTATTTTTATATCTTTCTATTCATTCATTCTCACAAATCCTCAGTATATCAAATAATGATTCTTTCTTATTTTTTTCTATTCAATTACTTTAGATCTATAATAGATAAATCTTAAACTTTCTAACTTTATACTTGAGTCCCTTAGTCTCTTACTATAGTTGTATAATGCTTTATTCTTTATGGGCAATTTTTTGGGTTTATCTTTAAATCTACAAATTTTCTCTTCATATATACTTAATATTTCATTAAGTCTATTCAATGAGTCATTTTTCATTGATTACATATTTTTTTTAATTTTCAAAGTATTTTGTTCTTTTTCAAGTATGCTTGTTAAATAAGGCAGTCTATTGTTCCCATTCTTTGTTGTTGTTGTTGTTATTTCTATCTTTTTACATCTTTAAAGTATTCTATTAATAGTTATTGAGCATTTTGTCTCTGATTATCCCAATATAAGAAGTATGCAATATTCTAAATCTGTTTTTTTTTCCTAACTCTTTATTATGGTGGTTTATTCTCTTATGCTCTGTGTGTGTGTGTGTGTGTGTGTGTGTACTCATAATTCTTTAAAATTATTTTGAGAGAGCTTGATGACCAGCAATTGGGAAACGTTTTTTCCAGACGAGATTTGTGCTTATTTCTGCCAGGTGCCAAGAGGCACTACCAATTGAGGATTATTTTGATTTCTCAGTTGTATTTTTTCTAAACAGACATTAAGTATAAATTTGAGCCCTATATAAGAGCAAACCTCTGGCTGAAGTCTTAGTGGAATAGTCTTACTATTAATATCGTAACTATCATTTTATTATTATTTTTGTGCCTTTTTTCCAATTCAGAGTCACATCAGAAGTTAGCAGGTTTTATGCTTATTCCTTTGCTATTAGATGATATTACACACATACACACACACACACACACATATATGTATATATGTCCATATATATACAGATATGTATATGTATGTGTGTGTGTATATGTGTGTGTGTGTGTGTGTGTGTGTGTATAAATTGAGGCTTATAAGTCAAACAAAGGAACTAACTTACTATCCACCAGTTTATACAGAACTCACAGTATCTATGACTTTTTTAAAACTAAGATTTGTTAAAAAGAAATCTGTTTCAACAGATGACCGTGTATAATACCATGTGGTGAAAGTGAATTCAGACTTATTAAATGATGAACTTGTTAAAAAAAAAAAATACACACAGACACACACACACACACACACTCAGAGAGTCTACTTTTCATGAAAGCTTAATGTAGGAGTCTCAGGTTCAACATCTTTACTTGGCAAGGGCTCAGTGCTTGGATTCCTATTCTTCTTCAAGATGGTTCAGATATTTTCCCTTGATAAATCTAACATTGGTGTATGGCTCACTGCCTTGGTTTTATCCTGTCTCTCCAAAAAATTCCCCCCAAACTTGGGATTCCTCTTTGTTTTCTAAAGCTTAGCAAGACATTAAAATATCTTTGTTGGTTTTAACAAGGCAGAATTACTTTTGGGGGTAGTTTATTTTATACTACTTAAGTCCTCTACTACTTAAGTAGTATACCTTGAATCATTTAACCCTCATTTCAACCAAATCAAATTGTAGGAAGAGAGATAATTAGGTCTATATGACCCCAACATTCAGGCTTTACTCATGGCATCTGCTTTGTGTAGCAGCTCTAGAAACATCCTCTTGCTTATTTTTTTTTTCTCCTCCATGGATCTTGGCACTGTATGTGACACTCCTGTGGCCTTTCTGAGTTAAACGCATAATACATGAGACTGAAAGAACAAAACTTTAAAGCAAGGTACTAAATTTTTTAGAGGAACCTTGATATTCTGTTTTGGATTTTTTGTGAGGAAAGATAGGAAGAACTTAGTTAAAGTTGAGGGAGAGTACCCCAAAAAATGTCTTTATAGTGCTGAAGGGAGGAGACTCCTGTCTGCTGGACTTTCTTTCCATCCAAGCCGCTGTTATACTAACAAGAGCATGGATCTGCAATCAACCTCAACACTTCTGGTCTATGAAATGTCTGTAGCTGGAGGTGAGAGAAGATGATATGAGCACCAGGTTCATTTTTATGGAGGAATACTAACTCTGGGGACCCTTTCAAAGTAGCCTTATGCATCAAAAAGAATATGGATAAGGACAGAGGATACAGGAAGAACTGGCGCAGAAGTGGATAAGTAGTATTAATAACAAAAGTAGTGTCACTCCACAAATTTAGAAAAAAGTCTACTACTACTCCATTGGACATTTTCACTTTAAAGCAAGGATATGCAGGCATTTTTCATAGTAGATACCAAGGGTGAACAAGTTTGATCAATCTATTGTCCCAGTTTTCTTCAGTACCACTAATAGAATTCTACTGTAAAGCGAGAACAAGTTATTCATTTTTTTTTTTCTGTGAAAAGAAAGGCTAATCTGCCATTTTAGAGGCTAGTGATTTAGAGTAATGTGGTATGTGCTACATACATACCATGATGAATAAAAGTCTCTTTCCTGAGAATTCTTGTGCTGTAGAGATGGGTCTATGAAAATAGCAGACATCATCATTCACATTAAAATTGCATTGTGGGCATTCACCTATTAGGTAAGTCCTGGAATGTTGTTAGGTTTATTCCTTTGTTTATTGACATTCCTCAACTTTTAAGAAAGATGTCTTGATCTAGTCTATTGCATCAATGGGCATAAGAGAAACTAACATTAAAAAGAAAAAAGAGAGAGAGTGCATATTTTAGACAGCATCACTCATTTTGGGAAAATTACTTAATTCTTTAGAAAACATAGAAGGGCTTATCTTACATTCAAACAGTATATCTTTACTGCGTGTTTTTTAGTCTCTGTCTAATTTGGCCCTGGTATAAGATCATAGACACTCAGATAGACTTAGAAATTAAAAAAAAAACTTAAAGCTTGAAACTTCTAAAAGAAACTATATCTTTTTTGGCTTTATTTTATTTTTTTCTGGTCCTAGTTTCCCCTAATTTACTATGCCGTTAAGTTTGAATTGAATAAGTTTGAAAGAATATATCGTTAAGTTTGATCGTAAAATAACAATTTTTCGTGCAACTAGGAATTAAGAATCTTCTTTTTATTATTTTCTTCCTGAGAGGATACTTCTTACTGTACTGCAGATTAATGAAGTAGTTACTTTTTAAAACATGGAAACATGTTAAGGGCTAGGTAGAAAGGAATGGTAGTACTGCTTTTAAACTTTAGCTATGAGATTCTGAATAGATATTGAAATGAAATTTGCACTCAGGACATGCTTGCAGAATTATTTCTTTATGCATCCAGCAACTTATTAACTTCCTGCAAACCTGCCAGTTTGATAGGTCAAAGCTCACATCTGGCAGAGACATTATTCTTCTGCTCTATTGCTCATGTAGCTTCAAAGATCACTTGGCCCTAAGAAGCCATATAAAAATTGGAAAATTTTTTTTAGCCTGCATTAAACTGAGCTAATCTGGAAATTGCAGGGCTAGCTGTGAGCATTTTTTTTTGGCCTGTTAAAATGATGTGAGCTTTGACTGCCTCCATAAAACAGGGATCTTCACTTCTCCCAAATCCTTCAGTTTTGAACTGGAAGCCTACTGTCTTCTGCAATATCAGAGCATTGTTGGATGAATACCCTAATTGTTTTCATGTTAAATCAATTCTCAAACATCTTGTAAAAAAATGAATTATGGCTGCCATTTTTAGAAAGCACAGCAGAATTTATGCATAAAAATGAAAGGTGGGCACTCCAAAACATTCATTTTGGAAGACTGTTACTCTAATTTATTTTTGTACATAGTTGGGTCCTTCTTATGGTTCAAATCTGGTGCAGTTAATATTAAACTGGGAAGCAAAAGTATAGAGTAAAATATGTACAGCTTTTTAGGGACAAACTGACTCATGTTTGCTCTCTCTCCTGTAATTCCTGTTGTGTGACCATGGTGAAGTTTTCTAATCTGTCTGTAGTACCTTGTCGGTAAAATGAGGAAGATAAAATTTAATTCAGTTAAATCACAGAGATATATATGTATTTCATGGGACACTATATGCAGAATATTTGGTACTTAGCACATACTCAATAAATGAAAGGCGTGGGAACATAAGCACGAACTATCTTTGTCATTGTAATTGTTTTAATGAAGTGACTTCAAGGTAGCTTCCAAAGAGGCACTCAGATGTGCTCTAAATGGACAGTTCTGAATCTGGTGAGTCTTGAAGATTTGAGCATGAGTAATTGTCAAGTAAAGTTCGTTCCAAGGTGCGTCCAGCTCATATTAGCTTAAATGGCGACAACAATAGAGAATATAATTGTTTGTGAAAATGGAAGTGTCAAAGTGTATGGTTGCTTCAGGCACAACTAGGTTCAGAAGCTTAAATAATACTGTGGTTCAGTCTTTGTAAATCTGTTTTTTTGTTCTACCTCTGATTCTTCTTACCTCTCTGAAGGAATTCATTCCCAAGCAGAATTTTAATGGTAGCAAGATAGAATCAGCAATTCAATGTTTAAATACTTCCATTTTAGCAACCCTGTTGGAAAGAAAGCCCCTTGTTTCTAAAATTTCTAGAAAAAGGTACTGGATCGAATCTCGAAGGACAAGTTTGTGTCAAGTGATAATCTCAGATGATGACAATGTCCAAGAGATTGGAATACACTTAATGGCCATAACTGGATTATGCACCCAGCTATGGCTCTGGAGGGTTGAAGGCTCTAACTCTATATTAACCACATGTGTTTTGAGAACAGAAAAATGTTATTTTCAAAAGAAAATTGAGGTGTTCTTACTAGAGAGTGAGATATACTGTGAGGAGAATCAACGATAATCCAATAATACCACTGCTTTTTTTTTTTTTTTTTTTTTTTTTTACTTACAGTCCACTATCCTTTTAAGCAGGAGAGAAGAGGATGCAGTTACAGGGGGTAGGCTAGGAACTGTGTGTAATTTTGGGACTGTATCGTGCTTGTGTATGTCAATAGTCCAACTGTGTTGCAACTGAACAAATAATAGTTGAAAGATGCTCTTTTAAGAAATGCATGTTATCTTCTTGGAACAAGTTTATAGCTTCCCTTGAGACTCCTCCAAAGAATTATTTCATTTTGAATGCATAGGTTTCTTAATGTTTTGTCTTGTTTATTATCATTTCTAGTTCCTTAGTAAATAAAAATATTTCCAAACCACAGCCCCTTTCTGACTCAAATTTTAATAATGTAATTTCCTCATATTATGTCCAGAATTTTCTAAATTAAACTATTTCTCTGAGTAATAAAATATTTTATTGTCATTAATCTAATCTGACCTACTCATGAAATGGATGATGTATTTAAAGCATCTTCAAAATGCTAGTTTCAGTAATCGTCCCAACTTCCTACATGCACACATCTTGTACTTTCTGCTTTGAAGATAAGCGACTTTGAATTGCAACTGGATTATATGGGATTTGTTACTGTTTCTTTTAAAAATAATGAACTGCATTTCTCCCCATGGAGAAATTCAATAGATGGTTTAGTTTCATCTTATGTAACAGAACTGTGTGTTATCTTCTGATTTAAAATGCGATTTTATTTTATATTTTAAATGAATCACTTCATGATAGGAGCCCAGACCTACTCCATGCTCTGTGCTACTCTGTAAAAGTCAAGTCTGTTTTTGTAAACCAAAAGCACTTTTTAAGCAGCATGTCCCTGAGATACTCATTCAATATAATCACTTGCCTGCTCTGCCAAGGATAGTGGATAATAAAGGAATGAAGCAAAGTTAGCTATGATGTGTTGTTTCCAAAAAGAATTGTCCTCAGCTGTGAGGAGCTGTTACTAATCTATTTCAAAGAGAGGTGGCCTTCCAAGGAAATACCCGGCTTTGCTTGTCTTTGCCTGGCTGTTAGCTAAGGATTATTTGTGTGTGTGTGTGTGGTCTATCAAAAGCCACAACACTACTGTTATTGATAAAAAGTTCAAATTAGCTCTCATCATACAAAAATTAATGAACATTACTGTGAACCATTAAGGAGCATCATTGTGGACCATACACTGAGCTAGGCCATATATATACCAAAAACAAACAAATAAATGAACAAACTATCCCTGTTCTAAAGACCGGCTTAATTTAAAATTTACTTATTTCTACTGAAAATTATTAAGGTGAGGTCAAGAGTATTAAAGTTTTTTGTATTTTTGTTTTTTTTTTTCAGGTTTTGGAGTGTCTCTTTTAGGTTATGTTAAATATTAGGTTTTACTAATTAATCAAATAATAATACTAGCATAGTATTTATAGCTTATTAATAGTATAATAAGTGCTGCTTATACATAGTATTATTATTTAATAATATACTGCTCTGTACTAATTCTAAGTTGTGTTAACTCATTTTCCTCACAACAGCCCAGAAAGGTTAATACATAAGGAAACTGAGTCATAGTTTTATACATAAGGAAACTGAGTCATAGAAGTTAAGTAACTTGTCCAACATCAGAAAACTAGTAAGTGGTAGATTTGGTGTTTAGAGTTAACCATTGTGAGTCTGGATTTCACACTCCCAATAGTACTGCCATATTTTGTTTTTTAAGGAGTAACATGACATGTTCCAGATAATGTGAACTCTTTTCTTCTATTGAGGGCTCCTGAATTAAAACCTTGTGTTCTCAGCTGTGATGTACTTGAGTAGAGTGTACAGCTAGGCTTTAATCATGGAGGGTTAATAGCATATTTATTATTATTTGAATTGGCCCTGGGTTCAAATAATAACTAATTGACCTGGACAAATTACTTAATTCACTGAGGTTCACTTTTCTCAATTGGAACGCAGGTATATATTATAATAATGCCTGCTATTATTTGAATTATTAGGAGATAGTAAAAATAAAGTGGCTGGCAAAAAGCTTGATATATAATAAAAGCCCAATAAATGTATGCAATAACAGTGATGATCATAACAAAAGAAGCCACCCCATCTAAAGCAGCTTCTTTTTGTTTGAGAATGACATTTGACCTCTAACGGCTTTTCAGATGTGAGGGAGGGGTTTGCAAAGCAAAGAGAGATTAATTGCCCAATCCTTGCATTACAAAGCTTGCATTTCACTCTTCATTTCTGCTGGGTAGGGGGAGGGAGGATGAATGGATGAGGCATTATGTAGCCTTGACTCCAGTTGTTGCTTGGTAAATAGTGAAAGCATGAATGTGGTCAGTTCTTTGTTTCTGATGAAATCACCTTAAAAGAGGTAAATCTAGCTAAACCTACATGACATTATTTAAACGTATGTTCTTAGGAATAAAGCTGCCTGTGATGGATTGTATCAATGTGATACTTGGTGGATCAACTAAGCTTAAAAGCAAGAGATATATTATAATTTTTAAAAATGTGGACCACCTCCTTTATCACTCTCTCATTCTCAGCATGAGGTATCCATGGTGTTCCAAAGACATGAGTCTTATTTATGAATTTATTTTCTTGCTGCCTACCATATTGGCAGGGACATATAGTGTTCTATAATATATTTTCTTAATGGACTTAATGCCATACAATTAGATATGACTAGATCTTGGATGAGAGTCTCCAGGCTGCTATATATTGTGTTTCTTGCCTCACAGTAGTGCCTGGCAATAAAGTGAAAAATGAATGAGACTTTCAGAATCGGACTTTCAGAGCTCAGATCCTATAATAGTTACTTACTAGTTATGTCACTATCAACTTTATCTCTCTGAGCCCCAGTTTCTTTATCTGTAAAATAGGAGTAGTAATAATTGCTTTATTGTTTTATTATGAAGATAAAGATGTAAAGAGTGGTACATAGTGATATTTTAAAACAGCAGCTTACTGTTAATAGATCATACAGCCATCCTACCTATGTTTTTTTGTTTGTTTGTTTGTTTTTGTCTGATATCCCTTTTCCTTGCTAATGGTACTGCTATTGATTCATTTACCCTTTGCTCGTGGGATCTGGGACAGTGTTGTGAATGTCAGTGTTGGCAAGGTAATGAAGTGAAGAATGAACTCACTTTTTGCTGTCTCCCTTAACCTTGATGGGGTGGAGGAACCTAATTGGTCAGAAGCTGAAAGAAATGAGTGAGACAAGCACAGATTGAAATTCTTGATGCTTTCTCATGGAGAAAGAGAGGAAATTAAGGCAGAGAGAGGGTCGTGTGGCTCTTGCTTACTCATTTAGTCTACTGGGATTTTATTTTTGGAGTAAATAGCATGAAATTCACTTCCCCTTAGGAGTTACTTAGGAGTGACTATGGGACATCCACTTCTAGGAGAGATTGGATTTGAATCCCTGGACTTTCCATTTTGCTGCCTCAGGATTACTGCCAGTGTTCAGTGTCAGGACTTGACACCTGTAGCTTATAGACTAATGTTCTCTACCTTTTGCGTGACAAAGATTCACATTGCCTGCTTTCCGGTGGGAAGGATAAAGAAATCATTCTACCTAGAACATTTCTCTTTTGAGTTCATCTCTTGAAATGAATTACTGCCTATTCTAATCTGCCCCAAAACTTGGATATATGTTTTACCTTTCCCATTTGTTTTCTTACATTTTATAAAATTCTTCTATAGAATATAAGTTTTTCATAGGCCATACTTCTCTTCAAATATTAATATTATAGAAATGTTTAGAATTAAGAATTTTCTTCCCTAACACTATTCATGGATAATTTATTCAGTATATATTCTTTGAGTACCTATTATACACAAAGCAAGATATTAAGTGAAACTGAGAAAATTTTTAAAAGTTATAGCCTAGGGATCCTTGTTCCCAAAGTGATATAATGCATATCCATGGAGATAAGACATTAAATAATTGCAATACAAATAATTTTGATAAGTGTTATGCAGACTTAGGGAGAGATCATTTTAGTGGAGATGATCCCGAGTAGTGTCATGGAGGAGATCCTTTTGACTTTAGTCTTGAACACAGGTTTGGTTTCAACAAATAGAGAACATTCTGGGAAGAAATAATTGTGTGAACCAAATGCAACAGTATGAAGGCGAAGAGTGTGCTAGGAACAGTAAATACTTCATCTTCAGAGGGTCTCATTCATGCAGGGGTATAGAGAGGAATAAGGAAAATTCAGTTGATAACATATTATAGAGGACCTCCAGTGCTCTACAAAGGAGTCCAGACTTTGTTATGAAGATGGGAGAAGCCATTGATGAGAACTCTCATAGTCAGAGCTACTGTTGTCTCTTTCGTGGGTAACAGGTAGAATGGAAAGAGGCTGGTGTGGAGGTTATGCTAATATCTCTCCTGCAGGCAGGAAAGGACATAAGTCTGGACCAGGAGTATAGCAATGGGACTGAGGAATTATTGCAGGTGAAGGTTATGCTGTAGGAATTGGAAGATTTCGGTAAATCACTGGGTAGATGGATAGGGATGTAAGGTAGACTGGAAAAGAGAGCACATGAGATTAGGAGAAAACTTGTACTTTTGTGCAGTGATTGCAAAGGGAAATCAAGCAATTCCAGTCAAGCCTGAATCCATGTTTACTAACTCGGAGCTCATATTACAGTGCATTATAAAGCTGATACTTTACACTCCTCCTTTCAGCCAGAGGTCCCCAAACCCCAGGCCAAGGACCTGTACAAATCTGTGCCCCTGTTGGGAACTGGGCCACACAGCAGGAGGCAAGCTACGGTAGAGCAAGTGAAGCTTCATCTGTATTTGCAGCCATTCCCCAGCACTAGGGTCACCACTTCAGCTCCACCTCAGATCATCAGGCATTAGATGTTCACAGGAGCACTGGTCCCTGGTGTCAAAAAGGTTGGGGACCACTGCTTTAAGCCACACTCGAGGCTTGTTCAACTGCTTCTGGAGTTGTGAAATCCCTATCATCAGGAAAGGTAGGAGAGCCACAGACCAAATCATGCTGCAGAGAGTCCAGTTCAGAACCTTTACAGGGGTGATTTCCACATTAGTCAGCTGTTACAAGGGGCTTACAATTCCTCCTCCACACTTAGAATTCCCTGACTTGTATTTCTCTCTGTGATTATAACTGTTTCCCTGGGAAAGACTGTGGTCTTTGAAGGCAGGGACTTTTTGTTATTCATGTTATCATCTCACCTAGAAGCACAAGTTTTTGTGCTCTGTCTGTTTTCCAAATATATTTACAATATGGTTCTTTGGATTAGTGTATTACAAATAGAATACCTATTTTCAATTCAGGAGGAAAATGCCTGTGTTCATATTCCTCATTTTATAATTCATACTGTGATGAACAACCATTCTG
The DNA here is from genome assembly GCF_000325575.1 of Pteropus alecto. Lineage (NCBI taxonomy): Eukaryota > Metazoa > Chordata > Mammalia > Chiroptera > Pteropodidae > Pteropus > Pteropus alecto. The sequence continues at coordinate 3,144,699 of NW_006442484.1, forward strand.
GTCTGCCAAAAAATGAGGGATTTCCAGGAATGTGAGGTTATCAGCATTGAAACTGAAACAATGCTCAGCAATATTGGGCAGTCAGTCACTCTAAACCACACTTAGTTTAGGGCTTTTGAATAGTTTAATGGAACTGAATCCAGGGGTTGAATGTCAAATGAACAATTGGATCTCACATTTTTCACAGTCATGGCTGAGCCCAGCTGCTGCCATTTCAGCAAATGTGCTGTAGATTTACCCAGGTGAGGCTGAGGAAACAGAGAATGGACCAATCAGCCTACCAAATAACACTTACCGAACCCCTGCTGGGGTGCAGATTACAGCAACTAGATGTCCTGAGATGACTGGAGAAAAATGTGAGATTGTTTCTATCCTAAAAATCCAATGGGCTGGGTGGAGACATAAAATTGCACACAAGCAGTGATTACAGAGCAACTGATCTCTAACTCATGGAAATTGGATTATACGGGAATTAAGAGGCCAGAGACAGGAGAAATCAAAAGTAAAACCATCTATAACTAACATACTGGTCCTGAGTTGTGGGCCCAGCCTTTTATTATGAACACATCATTACCAGCTATGCTGAGCAGTGGTTTCTCCATTCGAGAGGCACGATGCAAATACATGGGTGTCATATGCATATCACATCAGCTTCACTAGATCTCTAAACAGGAAATCTCATGTATATCTTTCATGCCAGCAATAGCTCACATTATCTTGAGACCTGTGGAGGCAGGAACTTGGCTACATGTATTGGTAGAGTGATTCTTCTGAGATATGAATGGGCATTTGTATACGTAGGAACCAGCTTAGTTCTTTGAGATTAATTTGGGGTTTCAAGGTTAAATTATCTTTTCTTATCATTCTGAGTTTATTAATGGTCTGTATGTGTGTTTTACCTCTTTCTGCACGGTTGTTTTCCCCAAGTTGCCTTTTCTCTGTTATATCTTTTGATATCTCTCATTCCTATTAGAGGACTCCCTTAGACTTCTGAAGATCCTGGGCTATCTCCCATGTAAAATAATGATGGCTAGGATGCATTGATAGGGAGCTACACTAAAGGATGGCTGGGCATTAATTAGAGAAACTCTCACTTTATCAAAGGGTTGTTCTTGGAATAGGCATATTTTCTAGGAACGTTCTTTCCAGTCTTTGAAGGGTAGGAGCTTCTGAAAGTCATGCTGGAAAAGAGAGCTGGTCAGTCTCATTACCTGCTGGGAAACATCCCTTTATTTCTTTTTTTTTTTTTTTGAGCATCCTTGGCTCACCTGTAGGCATTTCCCTCACCAAACTGCAATAATCCCATGGTATCATCATAATTATTTACCAAGTTATTCAAAAGTTATGGGTAATTAAGTTCCGAAGTACAGGATTGAAATATTTTCTCTTTCTTTAAGATTTCTACATTTGTGAGGGGATTGGCACAGAATTGGCTGAGAAAGAACAAAACAGTTTTGTATGCCAAACCTTCCTAATGTAGAACTCATTTGCGTCAGTCATAGTCAACCAGTGAAGCCCAGTTAAGTCTGAAGAGCCAATTCTACACTTAAATCCTTACAGTTGATTGAATCAAAACCACACAGATTATCTGGGATAATCAGTCAACTGATTATGGATTTTGGTCTAGCTATAAAACACCTTCACAGCAATACCTGGATCATTATTTGATTGAATAGTGGGAGAATATAGCCTAGCCAAGTTGATGCAATAGTCCATCATACCATATCCTTTTGTTTTCATTTTTTTAAATTGAAATAATATTCATATAATATAAAATTAATCATTTTAATGTGGACAGTTTTATGATATTTAGTACAACCACAATGCAGTGCAACTATTACTTCTATCTAGTTTCAAATATTACCCACAAAGGGCACCCTGTACCCTATAAGCAGTCACTCCCTACACCCTCTCCCCTTGCTCTTGGCAACTATCAGTCTTTTTTGTTTGTTTGTTTTTATTGGTTTGTCTATTCATAATATTTTATATTAATGGAATACTGTGATTTGTGATCTTTTGTGTCTGGTGTTTTTCACTCAGCATAATTTTTGAGGCTTAGGAACATTGTAGCATAAATCAGCACTTCATTTCTTTTTATGATTGAGTACCATTCCATTATATGGATATACCACTTTTGTTTATCCATTCATCTGTTGATGTTATTGCTGTGTCTGCCTTTTACTATTGTGACTAGTGCTGCTATGAACATGCATGCACATGTATTCATTTGAATACTTCTTTTCAATTATCTTAAGTATATATCTATGAGGAAAACTGCTGCCTTTGGAAAGCCATCGCAACCAAAGCTTAGCCCAGTGGGGCCATTCAGGAAATCCTGCACTGTAACCTGTGTCCTGCACATTGACCACTCTCTGCCATACAAAGAGGTCTTTAGAGAGACCCTCTTGATGCATTTATTCTTTTGAAGACTGTCCCTGTGTGCATCTCTGAACATGCAAACATACTGCCATTCTTTACCCTCCTAAGCCTCAAATATCAAAAACTTAGGATAAGAACAATTCCTGAGTACATTCCAAGGATCCCCTGTAATGTGTGGTTCAAGGAAATTTTGTAGAAACCGGACTTGGAACAAGTGGTAGGATTGGAGACAGGAAAGTATTTTTGCTTGTAGGTGCTATGTGACTGAGGAGGTGCTTAACATCTCTGGCTGCAAATTTAACCTCTTTGAAATGTCAGGGGCTGCCACATGACCTTTGAAGTTGGTCCTAATATTGAACATTAGTTAATTTTGTGATATATGAAAATTTTATTAACTTTGGCTTTGAAAATTCTAATTCCGAAGCAGATTCCAATGTTATTTTTAATACTATTAACAAAACAAAACAAGAGAAACTGAAAGCCAGTTTTACTGACCCAAATTGATGAATTATTGGGCTGTAAAATCCTTGTCAATATCTGAAAAAAGAAACTGAGTTTCATGCTATTGTGAATTAAAATATTGATATGTGTTCAAAAATTACATTTAAGTGGATGTTTGGTTATTTTTTAGTATTTTACATTTTTAGCCTATGGAGTTACAAGCTCTCCCTCCCTACACACTGGGCAGCATGATTCTTACCTGTATACTTTACACCTGGTGTATCATGCCAGTGCTTCTTTCATTGACTCTGTTCCTTTTACATATGTGCCTGACAACTGTAAGTGACCTCTTGTTCTCATGTGAACTATATCATTACTTCTGCATGTGGCCATTCTGGCTACTCTTCAGCTTCTTTTCTTTTTACTATTTTCTTTTGACATAGTAGAAATAATATGGAATTTGAAGTCACAAGCCACTGACTTCACTATAGTCTGGATTCTGCTATGTAAGCACTTTGAGAATTCTTAAAACTCTTGGATAAATATCCTACTTCATGGTACTTTAGGTACAAATTACACAAATGTTTTAATTTTACTTTAGAAGAAGTAGATTAAAAAATATTGGACTCAAGGTATTGGAAATGCCATAGACTTTAAAAGGGGGAAGAAAAAAGATATCTAAAGATCTGAGATAATGAATAAGACTGAGACTCATCTGTCACCCCTGTGCTCTGTGATAAAGTCTGTGTCTGAAGCTTGCTGAGGACTCATCCCATCTGGTACTATCAGAAGGTCATGACAGTATCTTTTCTATGACCAAAAAGCTTCCTTGTGTGCCACTTAAATCCATCCTGTACCCTTGTAATTGACTCATTATGAAGTTTTGATAAGCTTTAAAAAGACAATGATTTTCCTATGTGAAGTTGGGGAAAGAAAATTTCAGTCAAGCGGGGCTTGAAGATGTGTTGACCTACGTACAAAGTGAATGCAATGGTTAATTTTATGTGTCAGCTTGACTGGCGTGTAGAGTGCCCAGACATTTGGTCAAACATTGTTCTGGGTATGTCTGTGAGGTGTTTCTGGTTGAGACTAACATTTGATTCAGTGGACTGAGTCAAGCGAATCACAATCCCTAAGGTAGGTGGGCCTCAGTCAGTCAGTTGAAGGCCTGAACAGAACAAAAAGGCAGAGTAGTAGGGAACTTCTCTTGACTGACTGTGAGCTGGTACACAGATCTTTTCTGGTCTTCCACTGGGACTAAAACTTCAGCTCTTCTTGTGTCTGGAGCCTGCTGGCCTTGGGATTGTAACAATACCATTGGCTCTCTTGGGCTTTCTGCTTGCTGAATGCGGATCTTGAGACTTTTCAACTTCCATAATCACATGATCCAATTGCTTATAACAAATCTCTTTTGCTCTATCTATCATCTATTTATCTATCTATCCATCATCTCTCCTCTGGATTCTGCTTCTCCAGGGAGCCATGACTAGTAGAGTGGGGATTCCAGTTCCAAAACAACTCTTAGTCAACTGGATGTCAATCAGAAACATTGTCTCTGATATATAAATGAGATATGGAATATATATCTTTCTTTAGGGTCTGCTCCTGGAAGTTCTAGAATTCTACCAGCTACATCTAAGTTATTAGCAATTGCCATTTGCATTTTAATATCAGTAATGTTGAAAAGCACTGAATTCAGATTTTCAACTGTTGTCTTTCAGCTCATGGACAAATATCTTCACCATCCTCATCTGAGTAGCTGACTGCAGTGGAACTTGCTCAGGTTATAGAGGCAGGAGAGTACAATGTGAGAGCATGAGTTCTGGCATCCAGTGGACGGAGTCTGATGTTTAGTTCAACAACTATTTGGTAGAAACCCAAGTTCCTCATTTTTTGTGGACCTCAACTTTCTTATCTGTAAAACAGGAATAATCATTACTATCCATCAAGATTGTTTTGATTACTAATTGTGTGTGTGTGTATGTGTGTAAGAGTATGCATGTATTATATATTTGCACACACATTTCTTAGCACAGAATACTAACTAATATTTAGAAGCTGTATGAAGGCGCTTTTACAAAAAATAAATCTGAAAGTGGAAAGAAAAGAAATAATTTCTTTGAGATTCAGGCCAAAAAGAAAACTTGACAGATGAGGACCTCTATACCTCCCAGATCGCTGTTTTACGATATCTTTCTGTGTAGGGCATCCCTTTGCAAAGGCTTAATTCTTCAAAACCAGGAATTAAGGCAGTGGAAGTGGAATAGGAAAAACAGGCAAGTACATGTTCTAAAAAATCAGGATTGTTTGTTTCTTTGTTTTAATTTATCCGTAAAATGATGGGAAACCATGGGTGTTTTTAAATAGGAAGAAAAGAGATTCTTAAATATTCCTTTTTTAAGGTCTTTTTTATCTAGAGAGCAGTTCTCTCCAGTGCAATATTATAGTTTTTATTATAACGTGCAGTATTTTTCTAGACATATACTCAAGTGCTCCTGTATGATATATCTGGTGTTTATTGATTAAATTTAAATGCAAGTACTCTTCTTATCTGTCACCAGTGATGCCGATAATTGCTGGGATGCAAACGGCAGGGGGTGCTCTTCTATTATCATCATTTACATAAGGTTTTTCCTTTTCCTCAGTATGTTTTTTTTTTTTTTTGCATTTATTAAAGTATTTGAGTAATTTAAACTAAGATTGTATTAATCCCCACTGTTATCTCTGCCATGTCTAAGATGACAGGACGAAAGACTATCATTGGTATTTTTAATAGAATAATTGAGTTTCAGTTAACTATCATCTATTAACTCCAGCTATTTCCTCAGATTTCTTTTCTGGTATCTGTGATTCCACAAGAGGAGGACTCTGGTGTATTAGAAATGATAAACATAGTTTGGCATAGTCACTTATTAGAGGGTATATTTTTATCCTAATGTGTGAGATGGGAAAATTACATTTCAGCAACTTGCCTAAGGTTACTCTAAAAGATGCTATTGGTACTCCGTCCCATTCGACAGAGTTTTAGATCTTAGGGGGACAAGAAATTAGTACATGAAGAATGAAGGAGTAATGAAATGGCTGAATCAAAGTAAAAGATTAGCTTAATGTCTAATTGGAAGACGTAGTCCTGGGGTGGTGAGTGTGCATTAGAGACCTGAATTGAATGAGGAGCCTCCTCCCACAGGCAGGCGTATGGGCTCTAAGAAGATGATATATAAGGTAAATATTGTAAAGTACTTACCATGTACCAGGCCATAAATTAAAACTTTTACCTTCATCATTACATTTAACAACAAATATATGAGGCAGAATCTTAAGTATCGCTGTGTATCCAACTACCCCCATAATTTTGTAGTTTAACCCAATATCTATTTTAAAACATCTCACGATTTGTGGATGAGGAATTTGGGCAGAGTTTATCTAGCTGCTTTTTCAGCTACTTGTGAAGTTGACTAGAGTCTCTTGGCAATATATGGCTAGTAACTGGGCCAGTCTGGAGGATCTAAGACAAATTTACTAATGTGTGTGTTGCCTTGACAGGCACACCTGCAAAGCTGAGCTCAGCTTGGTCCTTCTCTTTTTCTGTTTAGTTTCAAGATCTCTATTAGGACATTAGAGCATCTTATATAATAGTCTGGGGCCCCAAACCCCCAAGGCAGAAGGAACCAGGATCTGAAATTGGCAGAGTACCATTTGCAATGTGTTCCATTGATCAAAACAGTCAATGTTTTTTTCAAGAGCTGAACTTTCCTCTCCATAGATCATAACCTTTGTCTTCTTCTTCACAAGATGATTTAAGAAACTCCAGTAGGAGCTCATATTCTTGAGAAATAGACCCTGTCTCTCAATGGAAGGAGTGTCAAAGATTGCTGAACTTTTTAACCTACCACATGCAGACACTACATCCACTCCCATTATATAGATGAGGAAATAGTCAAAGAGATGTAATGTAAGTTTCCAGAGGTTACAGCATTAATAAGTGAAAGAGCTGAATGAGTCTGACTCCTTTAGTCATGAAAACTGTATGTAGAGGGGAAGTCGCATAATGGTTTAATTGAAGGAAAGTGCAGAGAAAAAAAGGTATTTGCCAGAAGGGATTCAAGCCAGAGACTGTCAACATCTAATTTAATATTCAATATCCATTCTCCTCTTCTTAATTGAACACAATAGTGTTTGTTTGTTTGTTTGTTTGTTTGTTGAGGGAGCAATATTCCCAGTTAAAAACAGTGTATTCTCAACCTTCTTTTTGAGTTAAGACTGGCCATGTGACATTATCCTGCACAATGGGCTCTAAGAAGAAGTCACTGGAGATTTCAAAGGCCTGACTTAGCATGTATGTACCTTTCTGCCTTTTCCCCTCCTTACTTTTTTCTGCCTGAGACCTAGGATTGAGAGCCAGAGCTCCTAAAATCATTTTATGAGGAAGAAGACAAAGGGCTGTGGAGAGGCAATTACAAATCTTGAAAAACATGTGGGGTCTCTGATAATATCTGGAACCAAAACACTAACCTTAGACTGGTTATCATCAGACGTCTCATTAACTGGGAATAAAATAAACTATTACTTTATTTGACCAACTGATATTTTTCTCTCTCTCTCTCTTTTTTTTTTCTTATACATACAGTCAAATAGAAATTACAACTAACAAGGAAAATGTGTGGTTTTATACTCTCTGAATAAGATGGAGAAAAAGAAAAGGAAAAGATATTATTTCAGACAAATCCAAAAGCTCTGATGGAAGAACAATAATATAAATTACCAAGAACTGATGACTGAGGGCTGGGGCATTCCCTTATGGTTACCTTGTCCTATAGAGAAATCAATAGATGAGTATGTTTGCTCATATCTGGGTCATTAAAACCAGTTTGATCTCCATTATACTGGAGGCTACCTTGTTGTGTGTCAAAGAAAACAGTTCAAGAGACAAAACAAGAAAGCATAAGGTTAAGTCAGAAGCAAAAGCTGTAGGTAAGGAGTTCTATAGGCTGCAGAGGAGGGAACATTCTTGAAACTGGCGTGGTTGGGAGACTGGTAGGAAGAGGCTTCTGGGCTGGATCCATTCTCCAGTTGGTGGGTTCTGCATTGTATTTCTGGGATGCCTGTTGTAAAAGCTAAGCAGACTCAGCCTTTATGCAGACAGCAAGCAATACATTGTGCATAATTCATTCTGTGTTAGTATTTACTGAATTAAATTTGTGGTGTGATTTGAAGCAGACTGCAAAACACACAGGCTCCAAAATATCTCTCATAATAAAATCTCAGAAATATAAATATATTTTTTTTTCATGAAACCATTACAGATCCATTTTACAATATCGATCTTCTTCAATACCCTGAAGAAGAGGATAATAAACAGTCATCAAACATTATTCAATTGCCAATCAGTTAACATCTCATTTCATCATAAAGGAAGAGAGTTTGGCTCTCTGAGATGAGCAGACTTTACTGAAGACATGAGAAGATATTTACCACATTTTGAAAAAGAACATGTAATTTAAAGGTATAATCACTGAACACATTTATTCAACAAAATGCATTGAGTCGCTACAGTTGCCACACCTAGACTCTGAAGTCAAGCTTCATCGTTTACTAGAAAAGTTAATCTTAATTTCTAAAACTTAATTTCTTTTGTCTGAGGCATGGAGATTAAAATACTTCTTCTATTACAAGGTGGTTGTGATGTGATCATTATAATCTGACTGCTCGTTTAACTTGAACAGCACAAAGCCAGGACATAATTGATACCCTAGTAATGTCAGTGATTAAAAAAAAAGGATGCCAGAGTAATGTACTACACAGGGGCTGAACTTACACAGGCTAGTTCAAATCCCAGCTCTATTACTCACTGGTTGTTATTTTGGGCATATTTTTAACCTCCCTTGTCTGCTTTCTTACCTTTAAAATGGGCATAATGACACAGAAATGTTTGTGTTATAAGGCACTGAGAGTAGTATATGGCACATATTGAGCGATCTTTTCATGATGGATATTATGCAGGAAGTCCTTTTGTTGCACAACACTGCAGAACAGTAAAAGTGAACACACAAGCTGAAACTGGGAAAAGAGATCTTAATTCATCGTAAAAAAATATGACATGTAGTTCTAGGACTTTTACAAATTTTTTGTGAAAGCATTAAAAACAGGGAAGTGAAAAAATAATAAAACTAATATTTAGTTGGAAACATTGAGAATTAGAGTGGTTCATTTGTAAAAACCCTTTCAAGACTAGTTTTAACAGTGCTTGCCTTCTTTTAATTGTATGACAAAATACAGAAGGAGTGTCATTTCTATGCCTTGATGAACTGTCATACGCCTTTCTAAATTCAGGACAGCCTCTAACATTTTATCCTTTGTGTTTGTGATGTCATGAAATGTCTTGGTGAGTTCCTTTAATGTGATTTTTTTTTTTCATCGATTCACATCACCTTCACAATTTCCTGAGGCTGCTGATCTAGAGTCACTCAAACAGCATCAGTGTCAGCATTTCCGTGGTCAGCTATTTCTTCCATAAATCTATTTACATCTGAATTTCGCTTTCAGTGTTATCACTTTCTGTTTCTTTACTGCAATTTTATCTTTGCTGACCAATTCCCTGTTTAGGTTATCTATTGTTGTAAAATGTCACACAGGTTCATTACTGAAAGATAAAGGAGCAATACAACTGTACTCTTCGCTGTTTGTGTGTGAACTGAATAAACGATAGCACAGTGACTAGTTACCCATAGACTTTGAAAGAAATGATGCAGCTGGTCACTAATCAGGATACATATCTGTTATTTACATACAAATTTGTGGAGTGAAGAGTTAACCACAAAGTTTTTACTTTATGTAATTATGTTAATATAATGGTCACTGAAATATGAATCGTGTTGCCAATTGTGGTAACTGAAATTCATGTATATTGGAACCATAAATAGTGCAGACTATTTGCAACTGCCAACTTTATTGAATAGAAATACTTAAACAAAAAATTATTGTTTTATAGCCAATAAAATTTTAATATCTGGGCATGTTTTAAGTGTAGTAACATAGAACTGCTTTAGCATTTACAAAGAGTGTTCATACATGTATTGTTCTCCTATTGCAACAATCTTAGTGGTCCGAAACAACATAAATGTATCTTACAGTTCCGAGGGTTAGAACTCTTACATGAGCCTTCTGAAAATAAAATTAAGGCATCAGCAGGTTTGTGTTCCTTCTGGATGCTTCAGTGGAGCATCTGTCTTCTTTTCCAGTTAACATTCTCTGGCTTGTAGTCCTTTGCTCAAATTGCTGGAAACTCTTGCCTCTGTCATCACATCTCCTACCTCTGTCTTTGACCTTCTTGAGTCCCTTATATGTACTCTTGTGCTGCCATCGAGTTTATTTACATAACCCAGGATAATTTTTGCATCTCCAGAACCTTAACTTAAACATATAAGCAAAGTCCCTTTTGCTATAAAAGTAACATATTCACAGGTCTAAGGATTAGGATGTGGCCACCTTTGGGGAGGGCATTATTCTCTGCTACAACATACATCTTGACAACCAAACCTCAAGCAATAGACTATGATCAGCTCAATTTTACCTATAAGGAATCTGAGCCTTAGATAGATGAAGTGTCTTTTTTTATGGTCATTCTGTTAATAATGTTATTTTAATGAGTTATTTTTATTTAATATAAAAAACTCACCAATCATTTATTGGATGATAATCCAGACATACACATATGTCCTCCTTTTGTCTCCCAGACCCTGGAAGTAATATGAATGGTGTTAGTTTCCCAGAAAGGTCAACTGCTAGGTCCTAGGGCTGCGCTGATCCAGTCACTCCTGGACGTGTGACTGCTAGAACACAGAGTTCAGGCCTTCCTTGGCCTCTGTACCTAAAATGCTCCAAGCCCAGGACTTGTCCCAGGAAACCTGAGAATGGCTCCTCCTTAAAGCGGTATCCTGTAGCCCCATTTGTACTAGGTGACTGTTTGTCCAAAATTATAAGATAAACCATTTTGTAAGGCCAAACAAGCTGTGCTAGGGATTTGATTTTTAATCTCTGGTCTGTGGGTTCAAAGAGATAATATACATAAGAAGGAAAACATAATGGAAAAGCTAGAAATTTGAACTATAGTGACCTTGAATATGTATGAATTTGTTTTCTTCTTCTGAGAGTGGGTATAATGCCAAACTTCTCCATCTTTTCTAAGTCTTAAAACTAATGTGTGCCATTTGTCTGCATGATGCTTTACAATTTAACTTGATAGATGCTCTGTAATTAATATCCTCTAGTGTTATTACGGAGAGTACTTCAAAAGTCATCCCGAGAGACAAACAATATTGATTAATAGTGTGAGGCACATGATAGAGATAAATACCAGAATAGAGGATAATTCACACACACACACACACACACACCTTATTAAAGAAAGTTCCACAAAACATGTTGTGAGTGTGGATGTAAAAGTAAAGAAACTATATGCTTATAAATGACCAGAATAAGGAAGTTTGAAATACATCTAAATATTTCTGACTAGCCTGAATTATCAATGATATTAAGAAACATTTATTTTTTCATGAATTAATTCCTTTTACTATTTACTAAACACTTATTCTGTGTATTGGGCACTCTGTCCTAATTAATGAGATTGGAAGTCTGAAAAGGACAGGTTTTCTGAAAGAAGGAAACTTCTGACCTAGTGGGAGCACTGACTTGTATAAATTATAGTGAAATAGAAGTACGATAGAAGTGAATGAGCAAAATGCCTTAGGAATATGAAGAAGTACATCCTTAACTGTACTTGGCCCATGCTTATCTTTTTAACATCATCTTTTGCCTTATTTTAAGTCAGAATTAACTTAATTTTTCGGTGTTCAAAATGTGATGAATTTTCTCAATCTTGGCCTTGTACAGGCTTTGCTTTGTGTCTGGTACACTCTTTCTTCTTGTACAGGACTATTGTCTATTTATCACTTAAGCATTTGTTTAAATACATTTCTCCCGAGCCATCTTTCCTATACCAGTGTTTTTCACAGTGCGTTTTATAATCCATCCATATCATAAATGTATAAGAATGTGCTTTAAAAAATGCAACATCTTGAGTACCTCCACACTAGATGAATAGAAACAAATAAATATACATGTATTTTCATGTATTTCCCTGAAATATTTTTGTGTACTCAATTTAATCACCACTTTCCTAAATTGGGTCAAGGATCTTTTCTTTGTTCCCCTAGCCACAATGCTGTCCCCGCATCATAAGATGTTTCTTGAAATCATTGCTGGTCTTTTAAATTAATCTTCTAATAAGGGAAATGTCTGTTTGCTAGTAATTGTAAGTCCATTGTCTCATACAGACCGTGGTTGTCATAGATAGCCAACAAATAGATGTAGGTTTTACAGAGAAGGAACAGATGTTATCCAGGTGGTTAAGGGATAGAAAGGCCTTTCAGACAGAGAGGACAATGTGTGCTTATTTGGGGCAGAATGAGAAGTTCTGGCTGTGTGTAGGACAGATGGGCTGCATGGGTAGGTGGGAGTTAATGGTTGTAAGTCATACTCAGAGGTGAGGTTTTGTTTCACCCTATTAATAATCAATGTTATAGAAAAGTGTTAAACATGACAAATAGAAAAAGAAGAAGGAGGAGGAAGAGGAGGAAGAGGAGGAGGAGGAGAAGGAGAAGGAGGAGAAGGAGGAGAAGGAGGAGAAGGAGGAGAAGGAGGAGAAGGAGGAGAAGGAGGAGAAGGAGGAGAAGGAGGAGAAGGAGGAGAAGGAGGAGAAGGAGGAGAAGGAGGAGGAGGAGAAGGAAGAGAAGGAGGAGAAGGAGAAGAAGGAGGAGGAGGAGGAGGAGAAGGAGAAGAAGGAGGAGGAGGAGGAGGAGGAGGAGGAGAATTAGATCCAAGAGACCTAGGTTCTAGGCCTGGATTGGCCATGACTGGTCAGCTTGCTTTAAACAAGTATTTGATCTAATGTCTTCGTTTTCCTAACTGATAATTGGGCACAATTATCTCACCTTTTCCAATTTTACAAGGATGTATATTTACATATAGTGTACAAATAGGCATACCATGAAAAGCAGAAAAGTGTTAAGTAAATGCTAAGTATTTTTTAATAGAATTGGCATTCCCCTTTCAGGATTAAAAGCTTTATCTGAGGGACATAGTTCCTGGACTGTGGATCCTCCTGGTGGTTAAATCTTCAGACTGCTTCTCTCTTACCTGAAAGCCACAATGGACTCTTGACAGAAAAACTCTTTTCTTGTATATATTGCTCACATTTTTCATTGAAATTGGTTTCATTTATTTATATTTTATGTAGGCATGTTTTACTCTTAAAGCCCAGGTTATATGGATATGCATGGCTTGTATTTTGACACTTCAGTATCCAAATGTCATAAATGGCTTTTGACATATCATAAATGTCATGTTACATCCTAGAGCAATGTTTGTTTTTAGTAAATTTCAGATTTTTTTCTCTTTTTTTAAAATAGCAGAACAAAATGCCTGGATTGGCTCTATAATGCTCTAGTGTCAAATAATTGTGAGAATGGAAATTGCTGTACTTTCTGGGGCTAAAACTGGTTCTGTGCTACTTTCTGTGGCATTATAGAATACACTTAATTTAATATTGGGCATAGCTTTGTTCTGAAGAAATGAGTGTTTGCAAATTAATATAGAAAATCAAGTATTAAAATGCTTGAAAAAGTTAGGCTATTAATAACAACTAAGTTATTCAAAGTTTTTGTACTACTTTTATTCAGTTGTGAGTTAGTATCAAGTAGAAATCTAGTGAAAAGCCTTCATAGTATTTATATCTTAGTTCTCTCATATAAATGTATTTATATCTTAGTTCTCTCATATAGTATTTATATCTTAGTTCTCTCATATAAATGGTAATATGGACATGCTGAGGGCCATTAAATCAAGGTAAAAGAGTTTGGAACTCCTTGGATAAGTAGTAGAAAAGTAATAATAATAATAAATGCATTTATGGACACTGAGCTAAGAATCATACTTGTAATGTTATATTTACTTCCACCACAATTCATGAGGTTGGTATTATTTTTCACTATTTTACAGTGGACAAAACTGAAGCTCAGAAATAAGAAAATGCAAGTCATATGTGCAAGAGTCATTTTCAACTTAGGTCTATCAAACCTCCAATATGTGCTTTTTTCAGCACACCATTCTGCTTATACATCAGTATTTGAGGGCAAGGGATCAACTTTAATGAGAATCACAAACTATATTTCAGTGATTTTTGAAGAGTGTTGAGAAGGAGAAATTACATTAATTTCAAATAAGAAATTCTGTAGGTTTTCTTTGTAAGATACCTATGTTTTCTCAAAGTGGTGGTGTATATTATGAGGAAAAACCTTGTAATTATTCTTGATTGGTTGAGACTTTTATATGTTAGCAGAAAATCTTGAGGAGAGTGAGAAATGGAATAGTGGTGTTTTACAGTGGTGGGGCCTTGTCTGCCATTTCTGAGTATCCACATTTATTGTTAAGTTTATCTTCCATTGTCACTCTTAAGTTCAGTTCATACGATAATCCCCTCACCTAGTTCCTTATGAATCAAATGCAAATGTAACATAAAAATTGAATATAATTATGGAATGCATTATGTCTTTAATATAATATGAAGTTTCCCTAATTTGGGGAAGCATTCTACTAACATTACTTGCACTTTCCTTATTTCTTGCAACCTATTTCTTAGCTAATTTTTGTAAAAATATCTTACTCAACCTAAGATATTTTTTAGAGGTTTTTGTTGTTGTTGTTGTTGTTGTTGTTGTTGTTTGTTTTTAAACAAGGTCTATTTTTTTAGGGAGGCAGCACAGCTCAGATATGCTTTGACATTTAAAGTCATAAAGATTTTGGTTGAAATCTCAACTTTGCCATATGATGTTCTGTGCATTTTTTAACATTACCAAGTGTCAGTTTCTCCATCTATAAATTTTGAGTGATAATAGACCATAAATGAAATAACTTTTGAAGGAAACAAATAATACTTTAAAAAGAATTATTGCATAGTTATATAGCAGGTATTGAACAGATTGTTGAATATTGAGTGTTTGTAGTTTTTAATATTTTTAGTAAACAATTACTCCCTACCACATGTTGTAACAAGATTATAACAAGCAAAAATGATCTGAAACCATCCTAACATTTTTTTTTTTTTTGCCTCTCTATCTATGTAAGAATCTAAGAAATCATTGTCTTGGGCCGCATTCTGAGGATATTTTCTCCCATGAATACCTGGAGTCTGTATTCATGGCAATCATTATATTTGGCCTCCAAAGACCTTACAACAATATGGGTTTCTTTCTCACTGAATTCTTGGAATGAGATCTAGCACTTTTGATTTAGACCCTCAAGACATAGCTACAATGGCATGTCACTTTCCACTGCTTCAAAATATGATGATGCAAAAACTTTATTCCAGTTTATACTTTTCTCCTCTTCTACCTCTTCCTCTAAGTACTTCTGATCTCTAACTCTACCCCTTGATAACTGTCAATCCATAGCTAACATGCATTCTGAATTACAACTAGTTACATTGATTTCTGGTGCCACTCAGCAAATAGCACTGAGTCTTAAGTTTTTAATCTAGAAGACTTGCATAACACTATATGAGAAGTCTCTTATGAGACAAAGTCTTTTAAAGCTTATAATAAGAAATACGCGTATGTGATTCTTCCAAGAGTAAATAACAAATATGCACCACTACTGTAGGATATTCATGGGAATATTTGGAAAACAGCAGTTTTTCTTCCTACCCCAGTGTTCTTTTACACTTGAAGAGGAGTGTCATTTCACATCTCTTTTGGATTTTCATTATCATTACTCTGAAAATTCTGACATAGACAGGGAAGAAGGATGATCAACAAAGATATCCAAGTTCTAACCCTCAACCTGTGAATGTTAGTCTAGTATCTAGGAGGAGTTAAGTTTGCAAACAAAATCAATGTGCTAATCAACTAGTCTTAAAATAGAGAGATCATTACAGATTATCTAGGTGATCTCAATGCAATCACAAGCATCCTTAAAAGTGAAAGAAAGAAGTATAAGAAGAGAATTATACATAGATGTGACTGTGGAAGAAAGTCACACACACACAAAAAAATACAATATTGCTGGCTCCAATCATAGAGGAAGGTGACCATAAGCCATGGAGGAACATGGAGCTAGAAAAGGCAAAAAATTTGATTTTTCCCTGGAACTTCTGGAAGAAATGCAGCCTTGCTAGAACCTTGATTTTAGCCAGCAAGACCCATGTCAAGACTTCTACAGAACTGTAAGACAAAAAAACCGTGTTTAATTTGTTTGGTAATTTGTTACGATGACCAGTTAAATTAATCCCCATGATTTCTTCCCTTTTCCTGTAAGAAAAGAGGAATGACAAGTCAGTGAGCTTTACAGGGGTGTTGAAGGGGGAGAGTATAATGAGGGCAAAACTAGAAGAGACATTATTAAGAGATGTTAATTTCTCATGTTCTTCCATATTCTCATTGCATCTCTTCCTAAGTGCTGCCCAAAAAGTGCTTGTTTGAAAATCCATGGAGGCATCCTTTCACCGTTTATAATTGAAATAAATTATAATCTATACCATTAGAAAGAAAAGTCCTTGCCTTCTTCCAGAAAAAAAAAAACAAAAACAACAACCAAAACAGATTAACATAAGAAAATAACTATTTGAACCATCTATCTATGTTGAAACTGTTATACCAAAAAAAAAAAAAAATGTGTATTACAGTTTTATTTAATTGCATCATAACAATTTGTTCAAATGATCCCTGTTAAAAGAAATGGGCTTCTGAGTAATCTTACTACAAATCTTAAGAAAAATGAGACATATAGTCTTGCTTTAAATCATATATGATTGCTTCTTTATCATTTATAAGGGCTCAAAGATACTTTTGGAGGGTTGAATGCTGCCATAAAATATTGTGCTTACAAATGAATACCGTAGATAGAACTGAGCAGGTGAAAATCTTGAATAAATGGTCAGTCTATACAGTCTGCTTAATACAGTAAGCATGATAAACTTCTGGGAGGAGCACTTTGACTTCTAATCTCTCTGTCTGACACTTTTTTTTCCTTCTACATTTTTAAGTTAAATGTCGTAATGAGTATTCTAATATGTTTGAACTAATCACTAGCAGTCATTGGTAAATGGAAGTAATTATATAATTTATACAAAACATCTAGAGTGTAGAAGATATTTACTGTCTTTGATACAACTATAAAACATTTGAATAAAAATTTTAAATTTTGAAATAGTTTCTCAAAGTAGTGATGGTCCTAACAGTTTTTTATGATATGTTGTCGACATTTTGATAATTGTATTTTGGGGGAGAGTTTGGGAAGAAGAGATGAAGAAAGAGAGGGGATGATTTCCTTTATTCAAAACATAAGGTAATTTCTATAATTTTAGACATTATTTAAGGAGAATATGGAGCACAGTGTGAAAAAAAAAAAAAACTCTGTTTTTCGTGCTGCAGAGAATCTTGGACTGGATCCTGAAGTTGCTAAAGCAAACACTCTAGGTTTTGTTGGATGCCTGTCTTCAGTCCAGTACAACCATATAGCACCACTGAAGGCAGCTCTGCGTCATGCGGCCATCGCTCCTGTAACTATCCAAGGAACCTTGATAGAATCCACTTGTAGCTCTATAATGGATTCGGATGTCAATGCAGTGACTACAGTGCATTCTTCATCAGGTATACAAATGAATACCCCATGGAACTTATCTCAGTAGTACTACACTTGATATCTTTGAGAAGCTTCTAAGTTAAAAGCTAATGCTACTCAATACCTTATCTTGTATGAATATAGGTTGTTAAGAATCATGACTGATTTCTCATGGGGGATTTTCATATATATTTAATATAATTCTACTTTTAATAGGATGAATACTTAGAATGAAATGCATATTTGCATATATTACTATATTGATATATATATAGTCACTACCATATAAGTGACTACTTCTCTGAGGATTGAAGAGTTTGGGTCTCAGGAAGGCAGGCTGGTTGTTGACCTAATATAAGTCATGTTATTAAAATCGACCTTTCTTAATAGTAGGAATGTCCACTAGCACTGTTTCTTCTGTTTTTCCACTCCTTAAAATACCTTTTCATCTTTTCATAGTCACCATCATCCTGGGTATGCTGAAGTGTCCCTGAGATTTGTTTTAAATAGGCATGGTAATCAATTGCCAAATAAGTTATGAATTCTGAACAAAGAAATGGGATTGAGTTTTGCTGCTGCCTGTACATCTCCGATCTTGGGGTTTTCCTGCAGCAGTGAACTGTAATAGAAATAACTTGATTGTGACACTTGGCTAGCCTTGATTTGAATTCTGAATCTGCTATGAATGGACTGTAGAACTTTGAGCAAGTTAATGGCTTCTATCTAATTTCTTATCTGTGAAATAAAAAATACTAATAATACTCGTGTCATAGTCATTTTCTGAAAATTAAATTATACAACAACAATGAGAAGAGAAGTCTCATATTTTTAACTCCTTTTAGATCCCTTTGGGAAGACAGATGAGCGGGAACCACTCACCAATGCAGTCCGAAGTGACTCGGCCGTCATTGGAGGTAAACTATTCCTTGCTGATGAAAGCAGAAAAGACATAAGTAGTTCTGTACTTTGGAGAAATTCATCTGAATCCTTCCTTAATTATGGCCATTCAGTGTCCTCTTATCTGAAAGACTGTGAGCCTTTTCATGAATAGTTATATGTGTTATATGATCAAAAGCTCCCTTTCTCCCAGCACCAGCAGTTCCATGGACGCTTCCCATCTCTGATTCATCGGGCAGCTGAATATTGAATCAACAGCTGGATAATTTACCTAGAGACAGGCAATATGCATCATGTTCAGCTCATCCAGTTGTCAGTTTTCCTAAAACAAGCAAAGCAAACCAATAAAACTACATATGCGAAAGGAGCCACATTGGGGCAGACAGATGAGCAAAGCTGCAGTCCTGTCAGGTTTTTCCTACCAAGTGATTTGGGTTGAATCTAATGAGCAGGGGAAAGCCTATGGACTGTGGTTTTGAATCCAGCAGCACACATAGTTACAGATGCAGCTCTTGTCCATTCTGCTATGAGCTCAGCTCTTCCTCCAGCCTTCCTAGACTTTCCATTTTCCATTTTCTCAGTGCCTGTCAGCCTCACCTGTTTTGATTCTGCCTCTACTTGGCTCCAGTAGCCTTGATTTTTCCATCTGATTCTTGCAACACAGAATGCCTCCCAAACCTTGTTTAATGTCAGATGCCTCTTAAAAACTACATTCATTTCCACCTAAGAACCACTGTCCTAGCAGGTGTCTCTATCCCTGCCTTCTGGCAGCTAGATGAACTGATCCAATCAGATGGAGTTCTCGGTTTAAAAGTTGGCAGTATTCATTCATTTAACCTCTGTTTAATAAGTCCCAGTTCTGGGTCAGGGCCTGTGTTTAGTGAAGAAATATGAGGATGAAACATAGGCATTGCTCTCAAAGAACTCATGGCCTGGGGAGGGACAGGCTGGGCAAACAGACAACAATAGAACCAGTGAATAGTGTTCTGAGAGGGGGAGTACGCATGGCTGTGGGAGCACAGAAGTGCAGCATCACAATGAGATTGTAAAGAAAAAAAACCTGACCTTTTCTTACAGAAGTTTTTAAACCATCTGACCTGAATGTCTGCTTCAGGGAAGAATCCAACTTGGTTTATTGTTTGGCATCGAAAAATATACAAAGGAATTTGGTGCCTGATTTTTTTCCTTTAATTAATTTCTCATTTGACAAGTGGAGAAAAGACTTTTGTGACTGCTGACTTTTCCCCGCCCATGTATGTGATCCTGTGAGTATCTTTACGAGCAGGAAAATCATCCCAACCCCAGGGGGAAATTCCTGGAAGGCTGCACAGCCTCCAACTCTGAATAGTCCAGGTATTGAAGAAGTAGAAACCAGTTCTATAGTTCATCTCTTAAAACTTCAGCTCATTACTGGGAGTCATTCACTACCATCCAGTTTAATCATAGGTATGTTAACTTAGGAGGTTTTACTCTGCCTTTGTTCTAAAATAGTTGGGGAAAACACCACATACTGTTTTAGGAATATTTTAAAAGGCAAGCAGTCTTAATCATGTCCTCAGCTCTGATACAAACTGGTTGAAGACATATATTCAATGTATTTAACTCTCTAACGTTCATGCTTATATAAATCATAATGCAGGGTATTCAAAGTTTACTTTGGAAAATAAATATATTTTTCTCAATGCCTATTCTACTTAGATAAAAAAAAATCAGCAGAATATATACTTTATTAAGAATAAACTTATCTTTGAATATCATAATTAGTTTTCAAATATTTTAATGTTGAGAAACCAACATTTATGTGTAGATGCACCCTCTCTTTTCAAAGTTGGCAGTATCCACATTTTCAACATCTCTTTGCTGACTTTGCTCTATACATCCCAAGAGCCTTCCTGGCAAAGTTAGGGATAAGACCTTAGGATCAGCAAGGGCAACTTGCCAAGTAGGTCTAGTAAATTCACATACAATCAAATCTTATACAATTGGACAGAAGCTTGTGTTTAAGTTGAATTTGAGTTTCTGGAAGACAGAGGCATACCACCTCTGAGCTAGCTGGCCTGTGTCTAGTAGTGTGCAGAACAATGTAGGAATGCTCTAAATGTTTAGTAAGCATTTTGTTATGAATAGAACATTTTATTAAAACAAACATATATCATATCCACATTTGCATCAGGAAAGCATTGTTGGAATGTGAGATATTTAAATATTATTTTCTAGGATACTAAAGTAGTTCTAAAACACTCGTTTGAAAGGTGACAGAGAAATGTGCTAATTACAAATGATTGACACATTCTTTCAAGCATGTCTTGAAGAAATTTAATAAAAAACACATTGTTAGTCTGATTTCATATTTGTTTGATGGTATTTTTAGTTCATTAAATAAAACCACTGATTTAAACTGCTTTCTCCCTAGCTAGTCTGGAAGAGGATTTTAGTAATTGGAGATTGAGAGTATATCAGCTGGTCTTTATTTCTAGGCAAGTGGCAAAGTTTGTGTTTGTTTTGTTATGTTTTGTTTTATTTTCTCCTAAGTGGCTTTTTTTTTTTTTTTTTGCTTAGACTGAATTACATCTCTGGAGTGGATGATCTATGATAATATCCTTCTCTCATTTATCCCCTTTTTCAACAGGAGTGATCGCAGTGGTGATATTCATCACCTTCTCCATCATCGGCATCATGACCCGATTCCTTTACCAGCATAAGCAGTCTCCTCGTACTAACCAGATCAAGGAGAAAGAATACCCAGAAAATTTGGACAGTTCTTTTAGAAATGATATTGACTTGCAAAACACAGTAAGCGAGTGTAAGCGGGAATATTTCATCTGAAAAACTGTAAGATTACCTAAAACTCTTTTGTTGATGTTAATTTTTTTCTCCTCTCCTCTTTCTCCTGTCTTTTAATTCTGTTCATTCTCTTTCTTTTATTCATTTGCCATTTATTTTTGGAACATACCTGCATTCGCCACAGTATTTATCCCCTTGACTCAGCCCAGAAGACCAGGCAATTATGGCCATTGTCTTCCTCTTGACAAACCTATTGTGGCCATAATGATCGCTCAGTAGACTGAGTTTACTACTCTAGACAAGGAAGACACACGTGCGCATGTGCATATTCAGTTCTGCATTTCTATTGTCTAAGATGAACTCTTTAGTTCCGCAGCCATTCAATCTGCAGGCTTACTTTGAACTTGAGCTCTGTGACTTAGGCATATAATAGTCACCTGTGACATCATCCCCCATCTCAAGTCCATTCCTACCAGGGAACTCAGGGTAGAAAAAGAAGATGCTAGACGCCTGATTTCCTTCATTGGCATGTTAAAGGGAACAAAAAAGATTTGTTTTGTGTTCATTTTCCTTACCATAAGAATCCCATTGACTTAACTCATAACCCTTTTTATGCTAACTCTTATCCCCTGAGTATTTTCAAATATAGGATTCCTGACAGTAGTGAGCTATCACTTTGCTCCTTTCTTACCACACTCTCCCGGCTCCAACAATTGAGAAGAGCAGACTCTAGCATAAAACTAGGGGAAGCATGGAAAATAGTAGCTTAAAACTAGGAGGTAAGAGTGCTGCTGGAAAGTAGATGTTCCATAACTTCAAAACGCCTCTTCCAATTTTGTAAGAAATGTTAGCTAGGATACTCTGGGGATTGTTATATTGAGGTATAAATATATTTACAAAAAAAAATCAAATAAAAGTCTAAAATAGTACCTGGTTCCATGAAAGAGATTAAGTCATCTTGAATCAGCTTAAAAAAAAAAAGAAAAAGAAAAAGAAAGAAAGAAAGAAAGAAAGAAAGAAAGAAAGAAAGAAAGAAAGAAAGAAAGAAAGAAAGAAGGAAAGAAAGAAAGAAAGAAAGAAAGAAAAGGAAAAAAATGCATAAAAGAAAAATAGCAGACAGAATTATTGCCTTCCATCTACTCACTAAAGATCTTGTGAAGAAAATGGCTGCAGGTTTTACATTTTAGAACAGACACAATGATCCACCTCTGTCCATCAAGCCATTTTCTAAGAGATTTAGAGTGCAATGACATATGAGGCATTATGGTAAGCTCCAGCGAACCCTCACT
Source organism: Pteropus alecto (assembly GCF_000325575.1). Taxonomy (NCBI): domain Eukaryota; kingdom Metazoa; phylum Chordata; class Mammalia; order Chiroptera; family Pteropodidae; genus Pteropus; species Pteropus alecto. The sequence goes on from NW_006442484.1 coordinate 3,167,162, forward strand.
GCTTTACCTGAGAAGAGCCGTTAGGTTTTATAGTTAGCTCATCACATTTTCAAATCTGTTACATCCTATGTATATAAAGCTGCACGTGCGCGTGCACGCGCGTACACACACACACACACACACACACACGCACACACACACATATCTTTTTATAAGCATAAGTTGCCAGATGAGGTAGTGACAAATTTCTGGGTCTTTGCCCCTTTTGATAACAAAGCATAGAAGATACACAAGCATTCCTTCAGGAAGGCATCTTGAGCTCATCCAAGAGGTGGTGGTAAGAATCCTGATGATTTTGCTCTAGCAATATGCCTTGCTCTTTGCCTCTGGACTGTCTTGAAGAAAAAGATAAGGGGAAAACAATGTAAATGCTCCAGTATACTGGGACTGCCAATATAATGATCCACAGATGTGAAAAGTACTTGCTGATTCTTTTTATAAAACAGATTCAATTTGGAAAACAATTACCACATCGCTGTTTGACAGCCTTGACAGTTAGCATTCCATCTTGTTCTTAGTGTGTCTGTCACCTCTGAGTACTTAACACAGTCCTGCATGAGGAGGCTTGCAATGAGAAACTCATTAACTTCATCCATTTCAGGTTCATTTAAGGCTCTTCTTTCAGAGAATGTGTTGTAAGGATTTAGTTCATAATCATATTTCTCAATTTTAAGATGTTGTTCTAATTACACATTCTCTCCTTAAAATTTTCTCTGAATTCTTACTTAATCACTTGATCATTTCCATTATATTCTTTTTCTAGTAAATTTATTTTAAAGTGATTCTAACAAAGGCACACTTTATTTTTTTTCTTCTGGCTTTAGTAAGATGGTTGATCTACTAATAGAAGGAAATATCTTTAAATACTGTTTTTTCCTGCTTTGTCCTCCTGTATTTCCAATTTTCACTTTTGAATTTTCTATTTCTATAAAAAGGTTGTATAAATCAGTCATTTGATTGGCTGCATAGTCCTTTATCCCTTGAGATAAAAGTCACTATGAAGTATAGTGAGTTTAGCCTGAAACATCTCCAATAGTAAAATGGAAAGGAAAATGAAGGTGTGAGTCATAAAGCTGGAACTCCTCATTATTCAAGTATCTGAAAAGCAAAGATTATATTCTGCTGATACAGTGCTGGTAGAAGAAATGGAGGACTAGAAAGGCCAACTCAGAGTACTTGCTTTTCTTGTATATTTATATATGTTCATAGGTAGTTCTGTAGGGTGAAGAATTGTGAAGCTCCATTTCTGCTACATCTGCACTAGAAAACCTGTCAGCATACCTCCCTGCATATGTAGACTATATATACATACACACTGCATATCACAGACCTAAAGACAAATGCTAAGACAGTGCAATTTGCAAGTCATTCTTATAAGAGAGTCTCAGGGCTACATCAGAATTATTTTTACAGGGTTAGAATATTTCATAAAATCGGCAAACATTATAATTTTTACTAGATGTTTATGAAAACAAGTGAGCTGCTCCCTCCAAAGAAAACACAATTTTCAGTTAGAAATAAGTGCTAACTCTGCCTGTCTTTTCATCAGTGGTAGCACATTCCATGTATTTTTGTGCAATTTTTCAGTTGTGTGTTTCAATTCTTGAACAATTATAATCTAAAACAAATAGTCTTTGAGAGCCTTCTAATCCTTCCTTAACCACCTTTTTCTGCTTCAGTAATCAGATTTTCTGAATGCATGTTCTGGCCAATTGGACTACCATAACCCTCCACTTTAAACTTTGGTATTTGCAACTGCTGTTCACACACACACACATACACACACACACACACACACAATTAATGAAATGTGGTCACTTTACAGTAAAACCAAAAATATCTGTGCAATTCACATCTTAAAGGGGCTGTTTCATTGATATCCTACCAACAAACATATCTATTTATGCAAGCAATAGTACATCCGCTTACCCTAAGATATATTTAACACCTACTGTATCATTCATTGTGTGGATAGGTTAGGTTGCCATGGTTTCTATGAGAATTCCTCTGGAGAATTAGAGATTTGTCACTTCTCTAGATATATTTTTATGAATAGCTTAGCTTCTTCTATTCACTCTCAACTGTGTATGAGAGATTTATCTTAAGGATCCTAGAGCTGACTTTTTAAAATAGGTTTTATTCTCCTTAGTAATAACAGAAATGGTTCTAACCAGACTTCCACCTTCTTCAGACTTATGCCTACCACAAGGTAATAGAAGCAGGACCAGAACAAAATAAATAGATTATTGTCTTCTTTATTTATTCATTCATGAAATATTTATTGAATGCCCAGGATCCTAAGGGCTATGCTAGACATTGGGTGTAAAAATATAAATTATATCTTGTTCTTGCCCTTGGGGAGCTCAAAGTCTAGTATGTTTTGTTTTAATAGGCATATATTGTTGTAAGAGAGGTACACAAAAAGTGCTGTAGAATGTAGAGCAAAGGTCCTGCACAATTATTTTTGTAAAACTCTTGCTAGAGACATAAACAGATAAATTTCTAGAAAATATTTATAATTTTTTTGTTTATTACTTTCATCTTCAATTAACTGCTTTGCTTCTTTATCTTGAAGCAAATGTATATTGATACAGATTATGTTTCTGCAGAGGGAAAAAGATTGGATCTTTAGGGACAGAAAAATAAATGCCCCTGTCTTTAAAGTACATTTGGGAGGCCGAATTCTCTCTCTGCTTATTTACCTTCCTGTTGGGGGATTCTGAAAACCCTCCCTTCCATCAATCAGACCTAAGTGACAACTTAAAGACCTTCTTTTCTGTAGATATCAACAATCTCCACTTCTGCTCCCTTCCTCATCTTTTCTGTTCTTTTTTGACATCTAGCTATAACCTATTCCATGCCATTGCTCTTCCAGACATTCTTAAGGAGTCTTTTTTGTACTCCAGCTCCTCCTAAAACCCACCTTTGTTCTGATGAGCCATTCGACTCTACTTTGGAAGATCTCTGAAAGATCATGAAGTATATCTTTGAGTAAATAATTGACTAAACATTGTTGTATATCTAAATGAGTTCCCACCTCTATACCCTGGGTGATTTTTTTCAATCCTGAAGTCACACATATCTCTTCTCTTCAGAAAGCTCATTCAGTTAGAAGAAGTACACTGGGAGACCGCAAGCAGAGTCTTCTCCAAGATGTTCAGGGAAATAGAAATCAACCATTGAATTTTTTTCTTATAAAAAATTTTGACAGTCTGTTCATCGATGTCCTGATTTCCTTTGAATTCTCCCATAACTACAATCCAGCCAAACCATCTTTTAACACCAGTCTGCAAAGAGGAATTTGAGACACTGTGTATACCTCTGCTACTCATTTTCCCTCTTCAGTTGTCCCAGAGGTCACTAGTAGACCAAATAAATAATCAAGCTCCTGGTTTCTATAGATGCAAAGGTGG
>NW_006442484.1:3170622-3174463 GCF_000325575.1 Pteropus alecto
TGCTATTCCATGTCTCTCATTCAGTTTGAAAGGTTTTCTCTAAAAGACACAAAGTGTAATTGAATTACTTTCACTGTTCTTGGGTCTTTTTTAACCTCCCTCTCCATCCCTTACCCACACACTTGTTAAGCTATCAAGTTTGCAGAGTGTTGAGGTACCTAGTTTTCATCACTGCTTTTACAAATTCCAAATAGTTGGACCTCTTAAAGAGAAAAAAAGCTCAAATGCACACATATACAAATGCTTTGTAAAAACAGGGCTGCTATTCAAGCTTTCTTTGGGACATTCTGCATACATATCTGTTTAGTAGAGAGAAACATTCCCTTTTAAGTTAACAGTTATTTGAAACTGTCATATGAGGTTTTAATATTTAACTCTTTTGCTGTTAAGTGATTTTTCCCTTCTTTTGCACTAAGGTACTCTGAGAAAAAACAGAAAAGCACATTTTTTTTTAGTGAAATATTGTACTTTATATGCTACTTGTCTGTCTTTTGTAGTGTTTATAGTCTACAAAGTGGCTGAGCAGACATGAGCAAAAATTAAGGCAAAAGTTGTTTTTGGTGTTCTGACCACACCTGCTGGTAACATGTTGAGGAGGAAGAGGGAATATGTGACAAAACTTGGGTACTGTTCCAGGTGAGGGGGGACTGATTTTACCATGGATCAATGGCAGCAGCTTTTCCCACTCTCCTGGCTCCTAATTAGGAGCCACTTTAGTGTATCTGGATCATAGTCTCAAACATTAGGAAAAGAGGCAACATCTTGGGTTTGCATGAGGAATTCTTTACTCCCCTTTGCATGACATGTTTGACCCTTCCCAGCCCTACTCCAACCATATCTTTTTTCTCAAGATTTTTATATCATCAAGATTTTCTCAGGATGCTTTAGAGCTATCACCACTACTAATATGCCCAGATTGAGCATGCAGATACAACCGTAAGGAAAATAAATGGTCAGAAAGCTCCCTAGATCCACTATGCTGAATTGGAAGCCCCGTGGGTAGAAGCCTTGAATTCTGAAATCAGTCTAGTGATCTTACTTTCCCTTCATCGGTCCTGCCATTTACAGACATGCCATAATGACAAAAAGGTATGATACTCTCCATCCCCGAAAGTGACTAATTCCAGGAACCCACAATCTAACACTCTCTGGGAATGGTGTTTTCCTCTACCTTCTGTGGTGACACAGGGAAACTTCTGCAAAATAGCAGAAAAAAAAAAAAATTAGGAGAGTAATCCTAGGTCATGACCAAAGGCGAAGCTAATTGTTTTAGTGATTAAATCCAGTCTTATTTTTAATAGCATCATATTATTTTATGCCTCAGATGCCAGAATAGCCTCAGAATACATGTGAAAGGTTGTATGTATGCAACAGGAGCATTGCATCACCCTGTAGACTCTTTGGAAGGCCCATAAGCAGATATTTTCAGTGAAACTTTAAGAGATATTAATGAGCATCTTCCTAGTCATACTTTTCCATTATGGCCAACTCCATCACAAAGGCTTTATATAAAATATTAATATAGCCTCTTATTTTTGAATAGCTATCTCAATCAATGTAACATTATGCTGCCTTAAATACACAAAAAAATACCAAACCTTGCTTAAAACAGCATAGTTATTTTGTGAGTAGGATTTTGTATTTAGTGAAGACCAACAGCAAGATTTGTTTCCTTCTGAATCTGGTAGTGGACCGACTTCCTAATATCTTGTGTTGTCTTAGCTTTTCACTTCCCTCAGTCAACTGGAAGAGGCAAAAAAGGTACACAGTAGTCATTGGGAATAGAAGTGCTGGCTAAAGTGGAACCAAGGTTCTGCCTCCAAGTTAAGGAGGAGTCAGCAAACATTTTTTCTGTAGAGGGCCAGTTAGGCAATCTTTTAGGCTTTGTAAAATGAACAGCCTCTGTTGCAGCTACTCTCCTTTGCTGTTGTAGCAGGAACACAGCCATATGTAGACAAATAAACATGGCTATGTTTCAATAAAACTTTATTTATAAAAAAAAGGCAACAGATCAGATTCGATCCAAGGACTGTAGTTTGCTGATCTCTATGATCGAGCATAGTAGTGTTGATTTCAGATGGAAAATCAGTCTCACTCGGGCGTGTAGTGGTTCTTCTTTTTGAGGAATGAGAAAGAATAGGGAGATTATTTTTAACAATTAAACAAAAAAATGCAAAATAACCTTCCCCCACCAAATATATGTCACACTCTTTATTATGACAAAAGCACAAAACAGGTCACCTCTCTTTGTAGATCTCCTGGAATCTAGCTTTTCCTTTTCACTTTTCTATTTTTTGTTTCTAAAACAGAATCCCAAGTGATGTTGCCTCATTCCGTCAGTTTTGTAGACCATGTAACATGTCTTAATACACTGTATGGGGAAGAATAAAAGTTAGCCTTAGATTTCTTTGTTTTCTATAGTTACTGTTGTACAGAAAAAAAAAAAGATTTAAACTGTAAATAATGTATATTTAATAAAGAGAAAATTTTATATGATTTTGTGTGGAAGAAAAATGTGCCTTGCTGTGTTTTCTTGGGTTAATAAAGAGTCAGACAGTGACTCCCTGTAGCTTGCATTCTTGGTCCTTAGGCCATTCACTCCCAGACAACATGGCCTGTGGTGTTACTGGAGAAACATGGAACTCCCACTCTCCGGGTTTATTGATTTCAACAGGCCTTCAAATGCTGTCATTGCTCAGCCAAATCACACTGGCCTGTGTGCCTGGCTTAAATATGTAAAAGACTCTTTGGAAGGCTTATAAGTAGAAACTTTCAGTGAAACTTTAAGAGATATTAATGAGCATCTGCCTAGTCATAATTTTCCATATGACCAATCCCATCCCAAAGGCTTAACATGAAATAATAACATAGTCTCTACTTTCTGAATAGCAATCTCAACCTATGCAACACTATCCTGCCTTAAATACTCATAAAAAATACCAAACTGTGTTTAAAACAGCATAGTTATACTGTAAGAGGGATTTTGTTTTTAGTGAGGTCCACTGCCAAGACTTGCTCAAAAGCCACATTGAGGGATCTGGAGCCATTGGGTTTTAGGTTCCCACATGAAACCCAGAGCCTCTTAAATCCTCATCAGTGCCCACTCATAGCAGACATATATCTTATCTCACCAAGCCTCTCCTTCTCACAGAGTCTTAACTCCAGCTTGATTCTACCAAACATACATTGTCATGAAATAGAACTCAATATGGAGTTATTAAAACTTCTGTGTAGTCAGCATACCAAAATTAAAAATTAACATGGGTTTTAAACAAAAAATGACACTATCAGATTTACCTCTTAAAAATCATCTAACTGCTGAATGAAAATGGGCTATAGGATAATAAAAAGAGAGGAGGAGAGAATAGTTAAGACCTGCTTTAAAAGCCTGAGAGAGGTGATGGTGTCCTGGATGACAATGTTGTAGCAGAAATTGTAACAGTAGTTGGGTCCAGACAGAACTGAAAGGACTTGCTAATAGGAAGAAGAATGTGAGAGGTAGGAAAGGATCAAGAAAGATTATGATTTTTTTGGCTTACGCAGCTGAATAAATGGGAATAAATAGTTTTGTTTTGAAGAATGGTGCCTGTAAAATGGGAAGGGTGGATAATGAGTTCAATATGGGATTTCCTTAAATTTGAGATCCCAACTAGGTAACAAACAACCATAGATGTTAGGCAAGGTTTGGGTATACACCTGCAGTTCAGGAGCACAGTCTGGTCTGGAGAGACACTTGGGTGATATGCATGCATGTATGTGTATATGGCTATGTATGCATGGGTATATACATATATGAGTGTGTGTGTGTGTGTGTGTGTGTGTGTGTGTGTGTGTATGTGTG
>NW_006442484.1:3174505-3180001 GCF_000325575.1 Pteropus alecto
ATGTGTGTGGAGAGAGAGAGAGAGAGAGAGAGAGAGAGAGAGAGAGAGAGAGAGAGAGAAATTGATCTAGATTGTGAGTATAAGGAGAAAATAGAGAGAGCCTGGAACAGTGGTCTATTAGAGGAGAGGCCTCAGACTTAAGGAAGAAGAAAAACTAAGTAAGTTAGAACCCAGGAGATAAAGTGCTTAATTAAGAGGAAGTGGGCAGTCCTTTATGCTACTGAGAAACTAAGTCAGATGAAAATAGATAAATGCCATTGGCTTTAGCAAGATTAAAGTATCAACGACCTTTTTTAGAGTCACTTAATAAATGGGAAGGAAATATCATTTGGGAATAAATGGGGAGAAAATATCATTTAGAGTCAGCTGAAAGAATGGAGATAGAATAGAATAAAGCTCAAAGCAGTAGTATATGGTTAAGACACATAGACATGTAAATCAGGCAAACTGGGGCCCAAATCCCATATAATCTCATTCTCTAGTTTTGCAACTTGAAATAAATAAACCACCATATTTCTTAGTTTTTGCAGATGTAAATTGGAAAGTAAAAACAGAAGCAAAAGCTTCAGAGAATCTGAGTACTAAACAACATAATACACACAAACCACTTAGAGTATGTGGTCAGTGGAGCTCTCTATAAATGCTTTCTGTCATTTAACAAAGTGAGTCATAGAAAAGAAAGGCATGCTTTGTTTGGGGGCTCAGTAGTAGTCTGTAAATGAAGTGGACTATGAGAAGGTCTTGAGTTCTAGTTTGGGCCATGCCATCAATGAATTTTGGAGATGAACCACCCCCCTCCAAAAAAAAAAGAAGTTAAATGTTTCTAAATAATGAAACATATCAATTATTTTGAAAGAAACTTTTACAATAATTTGAAACTGACCTCAGGCTTTTGGCCAGTCAGGGCTTCAAATTCCATCTTTTCTAATTAGTAGCTGAGGGACAATAAAACAAGTAAGTCCTTTCTCATCTCTGACGTTCAATACCTCTTCACTCAATAGATTAAAAAAATACTCATATACTAAACAATTATTAGTTTCTCTACTCTTTTTCATGAGCTGCTTTTTATAACAAAAATAATCGGAAAATAAAATCAGAAGTTAGTGAAGGACTATGTTAATCTTATCCTCCATTTCATATCTGTATTTGGTTTAGGCCTATAAAATAAAAGAGGAGAAAAGGATGGTTCTTAATCCAAATATATATATAATATGTGAGGGAAAATAATGGCATTTTTAACATAGTGTTTAAATTGTATATGAATTGATTTTATTCTTAATGGTGGTTCAAAAAATAAAACACATTTTTAAGCACCAAAATTCAATCAGGTAAAAGATCTCACAGTGTCCGCACTTCTGAGTCAGGCTGAAAAGCACTTTGAATGCACACAAACTGTGGCTGAACACAGTCCTGACACCAACACACTCTGCTTGCTGAAAGCCAATCCTGGAATGTGAAATTCATCCTTGTGGAGAAAACATGAGCACTAATGACAGCGCTGACTAGTCAAAAAGGCAAATCCAGTTCAGCTGCATCCTCTGAAGAACTCCAGCTGTTCAAATGGACCTTAGAGAATTAAAGCCTATTTTAGAGCTTATCTTTCACTGACTGGAGGAGAAATATCATCAACTAAAAGCACAGAAGGATGCTCTGTGAAAGGGCAAGTGTAGCACTTTTCTGACTTTGGTTTGGAGAGTTTGACAACTTGTCCTTGTCTCTCAGGGTCCTTCATTGTGTGAAGGAAGCTCTACTTAAGAGATATTGACTTTATGAAGAGAATTGGCATGTGTCAAGTATTCTCATGCAATAATAATGTAATAATAAAATAATTAATTGTTGTAGATCTATCATATGTTGAATACTTTATAATTGTTACCACTTGCAGTCACAATAAAACTATAAGTATCATCTTTCAGATTTTGTGGATAGAAAGATGTAGCATGAGAAAATTAATTTGCTCAAAAAACTGCATTGTCTTTGATGTCACACACATTTGTACTTAAAGTCCTCTCTGTTATCTATGTAGCTTTGGGCAAGGCTCTCACCCCACCTGTGACTCACTTTCTCATCTGGAAAATAGGACTATTAACACCTATTTTTCAGAATCATATAGCTATATTGTGGAGGAGTAAAAATTTAACCTGTTTCAGCCTTAAATCATATCTAGCTATGATATGATAGTTGCTTCTAGAGCTAATTCAAATAATGTATTTTGGCCATAGTGAAACTGCTCTGTTTCTGATTTCTACTACTCAATGAAACTAGAAGAAGACTGTGTCTAAAAAGGTGAACAGGTGCTAAAAAGAGCTCTTAAAGGCCTTGAATACCAAAATGAGGCTTCCACAAGCTATAAGTACTTATACTGAACCAACAATGAAACTGAAATACCAATAGAGTGTGACCTGAGACTGAAGAAATCACTTTGTATCTACAGGAAACTACTCTCAGGGCCAATCTTCTCATTGGGAAGTGTAGCTGATATTTTCTTGGTAGATATCTAAAGAGACAGAGTCTTCTGGAATAGAAGAGCATTATTCGATGTTCACTTAAAACAGGGGCCTACAGGAGACATTTTACCTCATAAGTATACAACCAAGTAAAAGTCAAGTGCTCCCTTCCAATAAGCTGGTAGAGATTTTTCATACCATAACTCCATCTTGGAATACTGCTGGTACACTCATGTAGTAATGCACTCCAGTTCCTGTGGATCTCCCTCCTGGTTTCCATGAAGGAGCTGGTAAGTTTATTAAGGAAACTATGATATGATAATAATTGAGGGCCGGCAGTGTGCTAGATGCTGAACTTCCCATTTATGACTTTTCTATTTAAATTGTAAAAGGCAAGCAACTTATAAATCAAACTGTTAGAAATCAAATAGACAGGGATCAACTTAATTTGTATATGTATATAAGTTCTTTAGCATTTAATCCTACATGAAAAGATATCTTTTTAATTTGCTGTTCTTTAAAATTTCTAAGATAACTTTATAGTGTTGATATTATAGTGTATAATACCACATCTACTGCATATTATCTGAGAATAACTATTGATTGTCTCTCTGATTCATTTATTCATTTATTCATTTATTCATTTAGCTAACATTGGTCAGCTCTTTTGATGCAGATTTTGAGTGAGGCAATGAGAATAATCTCATAAGACATGTTGTCTGCTAGCTAAGAGCTTACAGTCTATTTGAGGAGGCCAGCAGGTAAACAACAAGCTTATGTAACAGGTGTTATAGAGAATGGACCCAAGTTCTAATTAACACACACACAAGCAGAGAACAAGCACTTGAATAAAAGAGGTATTGTTTCAGTTGTATCTCGAAGGTCTAGAAAATGATTAGATGTTAGTTTAAAATAGCACTTAAGAGAAGAGAAACAACATTGAAAGAAGGCACAAAGATAAGAACAAGTGTGCCAATTTAGGAAATTGTACATAACTCAATATGGCTTAGATAAGATTAGAAAGCTGTTATTTAAAAATGATAGACAACACAGCAAAGATGTGAGAATGACCTTTTATATCAAAGTTTACACATTGGGATGAAAAAAAAGCAAAGATGACAAATAAGGGATGTGTAAAAAGTGAAATGGAATTATGTTCAGGTTACATCAAGTCCAAGCAGGCATTAAATGGAATTTGATGTCAGAAGATTTCTACTCTGCCCAATTCTCTCCTTTCTGTGTAGATCAGGAATAGTTAAATCTCTGTTTTGAGCTTCGGGTATCTAATTTGTAACATGAATTTAAAAATATTTACTTTGCTGAGTTGTTATGAATAATTAATAAAAAAGAAATATAAAATATATTTTAAAATTATACAGAACAATATAAATATTTGTTGTTATTATTATACTTGCATGCCTGGAGAGGAAGAAAATATTCATCAATTACAGCAAGACCAGTCTCTTTTGCAACTTCTCAACTCTGCCCTTGTAGTATGAAAGCAGTGATGGACATAATGTAAGTAAGTGAGCATGCTGTGTTCCAGTAAAACTTTATGTATGAAAACCAAAATTTAAATTTTATATAAATTTCACATGTCAAACATATTATTCTTTTGCTTTTTGCTTTTTTTCCCAACCATTTAAAAGTAAGCAAAAAAATCATGCTAACCTTGCAAGCTGTACAAAAACAGGCAGTTGGACAGATTGGACTCACAAGCCAAAGTAACTAACCCCTTAATTAGACAAATATTCATTGAATTTGAAGTCTAACCTTTCTCTATGTGAGAGTGGAGACATAAAATACATGCTCTCTTTCTCAGAAAACAATATCATTAAAATGTACAGACAAATATAGGAAATAGGCTGACAATACTGAATGATCTTTGAGAGGTGTGGAATTAAAAAGAGATCAAGACTGCATTTAAGTTAGTCAGTGGGAAAAGAGCTTAAATCAATCGATGGGAAAAGATGTAAAGCAGAGGGGCCCCTCAGGCTACAGCTTTGACAGGCATGAGCTAAATGACCTCGATGTACTACTCACCTTAAAGAGTTTCCATGGAAATAAAAAACAGAAGAGGCTGTGAATACGAAAATACTCATTACCTATATAACATATATAAGTTTGAGTTATGCCAGAGATAAAGTATTTTTGGTGTAGTCTTGCTTGTTTGATTTGAGAGACTCCGAAGAAGTTAGAAACTTTTGCAGAAGCCACAAGATATGACTGTATTATACATTTAATTGTATGATTGATTTAATTAGGTTGAGTCACTTTAAAGAAAAATAAACATTATTGTGGAGGGAGTTTTATTTCTCAGAATAGATTCTAAGCTCCCAAACAATTCTAAGGACAATTTTAAACTCTCAACCTTGTATGTCATGTGTGGATGATGGATATGTAGTAAGATATTAATCCCTAAGTCCTTAATGGGACTGGCAGGGCTTTAGGTAAATGGAACACTCAAGCTGGTGAACTTATCCAAAGTTCCTGAAATGACGGCAAATTTAGACTGTGCATTGCAGGGATGATGTAGCAAAATCTGTAATTGCTGATCTCCATTTTGATGTTGTAACAGACAATACAAACCAAGTAGATAAGCAGAAAACAAAAAGAACGGTTTTTTTAAAGATCAAATTTATAAAGACTACAGCAAGCAAAACAATGATAAGCACAGGAAATAAAAAAGAAAAGACAAAAATTTACATAAGGGAATTACTCAAAAAGTTTTGTGCTCTTCTAGAAAAGAAGAAATTTTAACAGAAAGCCATAAATATTCTGAGTATTTATGTGACTTCTTCATTTCTTGCTTTTAACAAAGCTAGATATGAATTTTGGAGTTGAATAACTGTTAGTTTGTCCCAAGGTCAATTCTAAATGCTGAAAGATAAAGAAGAATGAGTAGTGGTGTCATATTTAAATTAGAAGAATGAAATGCCATGCCCTTCAGGCTTTCAATGTGTTTGGCCATGATTCTTGGTGTTGACCCTAGGTACCAGCCCTTAAGAAGAGAAAGGCAACATTTTGAAAAGTCATCAGCCAAAAAAAA
>NW_006442484.1:3180022-3256363 GCF_000325575.1 Pteropus alecto
AAAGATCCTAGAAAGCTATCAAGTATCAAATAACTCATTTGGGGTAACTTAAAACAGCATTAGATGTTTCGGTATTAGAATACAAGATTCTGAAAAGAACAAATCTGTCTAGACGAATTTAACTTATTTCAAACAAAAGGTACAAAAATGTAGAAACAAGATGGAAACAACAACAGCCATCTATTTTTAGGAAGTTTTTTTATCATTTCTATCTGAAAAGATGTTCTTCTCAATAAGTGATGACTGTCCAGATTTGAATATCATATTTTGGTACAAAAATAAGTGACTTTAAGAGTGAGTATTTATAACTCAGTCTCCACTATGGCCACAGATATTATTTAACAATAATTAGTTCTAGAGTACGTTATATTTTACAACTTACAATAACTCCTCTTGAAAATTGTGAGTATGTTTATCAAATATATAAATAACATCACTAACAGAGCTATTAATATAAAAGAAATAAATGTATTTCAAGATGCTATTACACACTGGCCAAAGTATACTACTAAAGAAGAAAAAGATAACATTTGACAAACATAAGGAAATGCAGTAAACATGCATATTCAGAAAGGGGAAGAATTTATACTAAAGAAAATAAACTAAGGTCGAAGAAAACAATATTTTAATATAAATAGAGGTTAAAATGAAGGGCTCTTTGTCCCTTACGTGTTATTCACGTATGCCATGGACATATGACCCTCAGATTTTCTCTTATTGCAACATATGTATGCCTCTGTTATTAGGACTCTGCTTGCAAATTTTGCTTCTGTGCTTTCCTGTTCATCTCTGTGCTTCCTGAGTGCAGTGACCAAGCCTTAGTACCTTTTGGTATTTATTTCTAAAAGCATAGAAGGCTTTAGGGCTTCTTCATTATTGGTGTTGTCAATGGTTAAATATTAGACTAAAGTACCCTGATAACTTCAGTGATAAATGTGGGACAGAGAGGCCTGTGATGAATGTTCAGAAAATAATATGAAGTATTTGAAAATACATCTTGTAAAATACTTGAAATTTGATGAAGACAAAAAATAAGTAGAGCATAAATCCCAGAAAAACCTCAAAGACAAGTGAATAATTTATCTCAGAAAACTTAGCTATTAATCCTAGTTTCTTGTCATCAAACTTTTATGGAATTTTCTTATATTGAGTTTCATAAATGTTGTTTAAATATTAACCTTATGTTAAAGAAAGTATTTAAAAAGTTTCGGTTGATTATTTTTAACTGATAGAGGTACAAGACTTTTAGCCAATTTATTCAAATATATTCCAATAGACTCATGTTAGCTATTACAGGAACATCAATTTCCATTTAGTTTCAGTTATTCGGCTAATTGCTCATTGGCACCATTTTTATTATGATGAAAAAAAGCAATAATATTCAAAACTCACATAATACTCATCACATGCCAAGTCTTCAATGGTCTCAGAGATACATGATAACTGATATTGGTACTGCGACTGGGGTCATTACTGTGAGGTAGCTAGTCAGACATGAGTGACAGGGAAACAAAGATATGGAGGCCCAGCCTAGAGACTGCCCAAAGAACACCCTATTGGTAGTTAGAGAATCTCTCTTGAATCTCCAGAGACAAAAGACAGGAGGGACATAACCTATAGCTGGTTTAATCCAGCCATAGACATGTGTGCAGAAGGTCCTACCCTAACTTGCCCACAACCTCAGCCTCATTATACCATCATTATAATACCATGTTTATGTCCACAAGTTCATGAATCTAGTTATAACAGACTATCTTCTGGTTAAGTAGATGTGCACTAGGAAAAGTGTTATACAACAACCAAGTGTCAATCAAAATAACCTCACGTGCCAATCACCTAGGAACTCCTTCATAACCATGTATCATGACCCAAATATAAGACAGATCTTCCCAGTTCTGGGTGGTTACAACTGTCTTCACTAAAAACCCATTCCTCCCTTGGAGCGTGCTCTGTCTTTCTAAAATATAAATAAATAGATTTAATAAATATATAAAAATATATATACATAAAAATATAAAAAAAAGACTTAATAAATCTTTTCTAAATCTCGCTGATCTGTGATTCTTTGCTGCGTCAGTGGGGAAGAACCGAGGAAAAATGCTAATTATGCTTCTGCATTGTTATCTCTCCAGTGCCGCTGGGGTGACACTGAAGTTCAAATAGCCCTCAATTGGTAACATTACTATCAGGCTAAGTTAAGGTCATAGGTAGTCATTGCAACACCATTTAAACTACAAAAGTTCCAACAGCTGTTCATATACATTCCATGGAAAATTAAAATACTATAAACATATAAAGATTATATGAGTAAATAATATTTGTGGAGTAAAATATTTTCTCCAAATCTGGCACTTCTATGTATGCGGGGAAATTGTAAGAATTTCTACAGTAAAGAAACATGATGAACTGTATTTATCCCACGTACAACAATATTTTTGAGCATGGAACATTTTCTCCCAAACCCCATTAATTAATCTCTACTATGAAAGTTGAGTAAGAAGCCCAGGAGTCAAAAGGCTGGATCCTCACCTCAAATATATTCCTGAGACATTGTTTGACCTTGGAGAAAAAGCTTCAACTCTCAGAAATGCAGTTTTCTCTAATGTAAAATGAGAGAGCTTATCCAAATGTGTCTCAGAGATTTTATAGCTATTGAGTTTCATGACACTAACAAAGTTCTCAGCAAAGAGGGCCCTGCTTCTTCCATATTGATTTTTTGTCATTAGTCTAACACAAGCTTAAGAATGCATAATAGTATTATTCATGGAGGATGACAAAATTAGTTACCTCTTTAAAAAGAAAATAGCATAGGCAAAAAAAGACATTAATAACTTCAAAATAGTACCAAAGATTTGATGAAGAATTTGAGCCCAGATGAATCTGAAGGGGTGAGCAGGGTAACACAACAGCGACACATGGAAGAGAATGCAAGGCTCAGGTACATCACTAACCTTCTCAAGCTTTGTCTTCCTTCATTGTCATACTTCAAAGCAAGGAATGATCTTAGTTGCCAATTATATGTATGAGCTATGGAATTACATTGCCTCTCTTATCTTTATTTTTTGTCTCTTCCATCCTCAGGAATGTACTCTGAAGACACAGGCTAATTGTCTTAGCCTGTCTTTATATCCTTTTATCATAAAGAAGTTCCCTACTGAGTCCATTCAAAAAGATAAAATGCTCCTATATCCTGGGAACCTCCCTCTGGAGGTGAGAAAAGAGAGGAGGCTAAGGAGATAATAGACCAGCAAAGTAGACCCCAAAAGAGATATTAGAATTAGTATTATGCAGATAAAAATTGAGAATAGCTGAATAAATGTAAGGATGTTTTCCAGTTTCAGAAATTTAAATACGAAAGCGTCAATTTGATGAGAGCTAGACTGTTGGTTTTAAGAAGTACTTTTCTAAATAGCTCTGTGGAAACTAGAACAAGCTACCAGATAGGATCATTGTCCCTGAAGCTTGATATTAAACAGGTCAGAGATATTAACTGGAAAGATTAGGATGCATTTCTGCACAGATAAGCTAGCCCAGATACTGTGTCAAGGTTGGAGAGAGTGAAGCAAGAGGCAAGAAGGATGACAGTGTTGCGATTTAATTGTCAGGGTTTACATTACACATTTCAATAATCTCAAATGCTGAAGAGACCTCTGACAGCAGAATATGACAGCGAAACTTGGCAGAGAACAGAATATGAACACTGTTCCATAAGTATGAAATTCCTCTGACTGGGCAGAATTCTCTAAATGAGTTATATGTGTCTAGGCAATTCTTTTGCCCTGCTGGACTTTCTCCTAAAATGATTGGAATAGACAAGATATGTCTGGGGTTCCTTCCCACTAAATTTATAATTTTATGATTATATTTGAGAAAAATAAAAGTCCATTGAGTGTTCAGAAATATTTTCAGAAGATTTAAGGGAGAATCATGTTATAGAACAGAAAGAGTTCATCTACTGGGCACTAGCAGAGCCAAGCACTTAACATCAAGAATTGCAATGAAGAAAGATTGGCTATTTTATTATGAATGGAGCCACCCAGGAGAATTAGAAGCTAATGATCAAAAGCCTGAACTCCCCATCCAGGGTTCAGATCAGATTTCTAAGTATACAGGGGAAACAACTATGCAGAAGTGCTGGCAGGGCAGGTTTTAATCGGAGGACCCTGGAGATTGGCCATTTATGGTAAGGGGCATTAGCACAGGAACTTCCTGAACAATTGAACCTCTGCTATTGAAAGAGTTCCAGTGTTTGAGTTCCACCTATATCCTAGTCCCTTGGTTTCATGATGGAGGTAGAGGACGAGACTTTAGCTCTGGGTACAACTGGAATTAACCCCTCTGTTCATGCTTCAGTGGCATGACTTGCGATTTTGGTCAGTTGTCTCTGAAAAGCACTCAGTGTCTCATTAAACAGGTCAAGACCTTTTTGAGCTGATTCTGTGTTTACAATCACAGAATAACAATTTAATCACCTCCTCATAAAAAAAAAAGATAAGAAATTTTAGCCTCTACCATAATCAAATTCCGATGTGAAAATAATGATCGGTTAATATTTTCTTCTAGCTAACAGCCATAACAGTGAAGGTTACTTCTTTTAGAGCTTTGGTATCATGTACTACATATTATGCATCATCTCTGATTCTCACAGTACCTCTACAAAGTTAGTCTTGGCATTCCCAGTTTGCTAATGAGACAATTTAGTCTTTAAAAGATAACATGACTGTCCCAATTACTGCTCTCATAGTCATTGTTGGGGAAGGGAGAAACTGGATACAGGATGATTTGATCCTAATTGCCTTGTTCTTCAGCATAATCAACACCATTATGTTCATCTCCTGTGCTAGCTCAGAAAAAGTGGCCTAATGATATGGGAAACATAAAGAAATCTAAGATGGCTACCCTTTCCTGGAGGAATTTTTCCAACCTCCTCTCCCTGGAACCCTACGTTTCCCACGCACACACGCGCAAAACGAAAGACTACCAAGTATGTGGAAGTAATCAATGTATAAATCTACCTGCCTGCCTTTGTTCAGGGCTTAGACTCTGGAGAGTGACTCCTCTGAGCCCACCAGCATAAATAAACCTCTTTTGATTCTTAGTTCACTGAGTGCCGCTTGGTTCTTCTGGGTACACGGGCCAAAATCCACAACACTAAGAGAAGAAAAGGACCAAATACAGAGATGTCAGTTTGGGATGTGGTACGAAGTGGCTGGTTAATATTTGGTGGTTGATTCTGAAGTTTGTACACCCAAGAGTGGTACTAAAATAGCTGGCAAGTTGCTTGGGGTTAGGGTGTAAACACCATTAAGTCTCCTGAAATACTTAAATATAGTTAAAACCAAGCCAAATAAAAAACAATATTTGACATTTGTTGAAATCTTAAAATGTTAAATATTGTGCTAAAAGCTTTATACTTATGATTTCCTTTAATACAACAGCCCTATGGGATAAGCATCATCATTATCATCATCATCATTGTTATTATTTTTATTATTATTTCCTGCTTTTCAGACAAGGAAGTAGAGTTGTAGTTTAAGCACCAAGCTCTTAGAGCAAGGACTCAAGGACAGGTCTTGAATGCAATTCCATGATCTCAACTACTGTGCTCTATGTCTGTGCAGCAGCCAGTAGAACATACACATAGTAAGGAAGCCTGGGCTGAGGCATGGGAATATTGGTTTTAGCTCTTAAAACTTGGTGAGCACATGCAGACGCATGTAATCCCAGTAGATGAGGTACATATACATGAGGCTGGTAATTCATGAAGAGATTAAATGCTTTGCTCTGGGTCAAGCATTCTGCCAAAATATCCAACTCAATTAGAATGAAAGTTAAAGGTGCTTGGACGTATAAACTGGGCTGCTTTCCAAATCTAGAAGTCACTGACCTAGAAGCTAAGCAATAGCCACCTTTTAACCATGATAGAAAGGACTGTGGTCACAAGAGCAAAGTAACTGGTACATTATTGAATTTGTGCACATCGGGTGCCTAATCACCATCCACTTTCTTTTTTTCTTTCTTTTTTTAATCTGGATGAAAATGGATACTATTATTCAAATTGTAAAAACAAGACATAGATATTCTAGGTGTATGCTGTTCCCCTAACCTCATCCCCAACTAACCCCCAAGGATAGTCACAATTTGGGGATTATCAGGCCCAATAATAGGCCACAGAAGAAATCTTGGACTTCACTTAGCTTAATATAATTTTTTTCAGATGAGAAAACAGTAAACAACCATGCAACTTGCTGATTCGCACCCAACTTGTTACTTATAATGTATGTGGGTTTGGGGAAGATGTTCATCTTGTCTAGACCTTTGTTTCATCTGTGAACGAAGGACAATATTAATAAAACCTACTGCATGGAGTTGAATAAAAAATTAGATGAAAGGCTGAATAGAAATCATTCAGGATATTACCTGGTACACCGTTCAGTAAATGTTGACAAATTTCAGTTCACATCAAATATTTCTTTCTAAGATCTGTTGAAGCCTCATCTCTCTAGTGCTTCCTGTGACTATGTAAGCCTACAGGGTATGGCCTTCTCTGGCTATCTATTACTCCAGAAAATGGATCATTTAATTATACATCCATAAGTAGTTTATGTATAAGACTTTGACTCTCAATCTCAGGTCCTCTGCAGAATACATACTGAAATTTCTCTAGTATTGTCTATATTCTCTATATGCCAACTTCAATACCTAGGTCATAGTAGGTATCCATGGTTAAATTTCAATTGAATAATTGTCTTTTAAAATTATTTAATCAACTTAAAACTGACACTTATTTTTAAAAGTGTAATTGTTTGATAAGTCATAATTAAAATAAAAATTCTCTGCCCTACCTATCTCTTCCCCTGATTTTAACGCCTCAGAAAAAAGACTTTAATCTATTTAGGTTGTTTCTTCTGATATAATCATGTTTCTCTAAACATATTTATGCTGTTAACTTTTAACTTTTCAATTTTAGATATCACTATGATTTTCCTACTGTGGAAAATAAAGGTTTAGGTTTCTTACGCACCGTCTACCATCCACACAGAAAAATTAATGCACAATTATTGGTTATATCAATTGTTGTTTAGATCATTGTGACACATAAGTATTATTCAACCTAAGCCACTGTATAATAATTTTATTTATATTTTTTAAAAATTTCTCTGTTTTCACCTGCTCTATGTTTTTCACAAGTTTAACATTAAACTGCCTGAACTGTGAATCTCTTTTCAATATGCTAAAACGCATCAGGTATGTGGTTTCATTTCAGCCTTCTCTCCTGAAGCCTTTAATCTGCCTGCTCCACTCAGGACTTTTGCTCTCCAGGCCTGCCACTAAGCTACTCTCTGGGTTTTTCTTTATCCTCTAAGAAATGCATTGTGTTTTATTTTGCATTGTATTCTCTTTACCTGGACACAAGACTTCCTGCTTTTTGTTTTTCTCTCTCATTTGGAAGAGTGTATCCTGACAAAAACAGAGAAAATGAAATGCTTGCTTATCTGTAGTTTTAGATTGTTTTTCTCATACTTAATTAGTAGCTAAGTGAGGTACAGAATTTTTATGTTGAGAGTATTTTCCTTTAGAATTTTGAAGGTACTGCCCCACTGAAATTTTAGCTTCTGATACTAAAGAATTCTAGGGACTAAGAATTCTTATACTATATAATTTTTTCATTGATTATAGGATAACTGCTTCTTTACACTTTGTAAAACATTTCAGGAATTTCCATTTGTTGCTCTTCTGAAATTTCATAATGATGTCACTTGACGTGAGTGATTTTTTAATTATGCTGTACCCACGGCAAGACTCTCTGGGCTGCAGTATGAGAAGCTCTAGTGTTATTCAACAAATTCCTCCTTTCTCATTTTTCTGTCTTTATGGAACAAAGTAATTTGGGACATCTGGGTCTGATTCTCTCTCTTCTTTTTGTCTATTCTTGCACCATTTTACTCTTCTTTCCAAATATTTTCCTTAATGTTAACAACTCTGTTCTTAAGCTTTAAATTTCTACTATCGTAATTTTGCTAAGAATCCTCATGTATTGTTTTAATGTGTCCTTTATTATAGTAAACTGTATTTTTACTTCTCTTCATTTTCTATCTTTTTTAAATCAAAATTAACAACATTACAAGTGTGAGTTTGAGCAAATCTACATTATAAGCCTGAACAAATGTAACAGTTTTGTTCAAATTCAAATTTCAATATAGTTTTGAGAAAAAAAACTCATAAGAGAAACTTTTTTTTTTCCAGACAGACTGCCTTGCTTAAAATTGATTTGTTCAAATATTCCTTTGTGGTAGAAGTATGAGAAAATGCTCCTCCCCAGAAGTATTAGTCAGAAAACAGTAGGACTATGGAGGAGGTGGATCAATTACTTCATTTCCCTTCCTGGGCCCTATCCTCCCAAAGAACTCTTAACCATACTTTATCTCATCTCATAAGCTGATACTTTTCTGTCACATGTTAGTCAAATAAATGCACGTTCACCTGAAAAGTAAGTTAGTAATGGGTTGAGATTGTTCAGCCTTGCATCTTGTGCTGCATGTCCAATGGCTGTGCACACAGATTCCTGTAGAAAAAAATAATGGTCACGTAGTGATGAAAACATAAAGAAATATGACTTTGGTTACTTCAATGTGACCAACTGGAATTTTTATTTGATCAAACATTTTTTCAGCTTTATTAAGATCTAATTGAGAAATAAAAATTGTATATATTTAGAGTATACAATTTAATATATGTGTACATTGTGAAATGATTGCTACAATCAGATTCATTAATTCAACTATTAAAAGTGAGAACTGCGAGGTATAACATTTTTGTTTCAAAAGTATAAAATTTAATTCATACACAAAATGTTATTTGTATATGAATAATATCTTTAAAGTAGAAATTTAGTCCTATAATTGACTTGCCTTTTTTCACTGTAATGTTCACTTTATTTTACTTTTATTTTTGTTTCTTATTGGCATGATTATACAAAGTTCATTAAAAGAATATTTTTATTTTCCATATTTCTCTGCTATTGATATTATTAGTCTTATTAATTATAAATATTGAAAATAATTTTGTATAATAAAGGAAATGACTGATAAAAAATAAGTTGCAGTGGTTGAAAAATAAGCTAGTTGTGGCACTGGGGGACAGTATAGCATTGTCCTTGACTGAGCATCGAGCCCCAGAGATGTCTACAACAGAGTTGCTCATGAAGGCACCCTGTCTTCTGTCTTCTTCAAGAACTAGCATTGTCCCTCTTCTACTGTACTCTCTACCAGCAGCTTGTAACAGCCATGGCATCTCCTCCTCATGCCTCTGTACCATTGGTCATACACCTTCTTCTAACTAGAATTCTGCTATCAATGTGCAACTCTCGTGAATCTTACCAGGCATGAAAGATTAGAGGCAATGTTATCTTTTTTGTGAATCTTTTCTTGCTGCTGTCCCAGGAGTATTGTTTAGTCCCTTATCCAAGCTCCACTGTACTCCATAAATACATCTCTACAGATACTTATATGACTTGCCCCCTTTTTGTGTGTGTGAAATATTTCAAATATATCTTGAGACTTCATAATTTATCCTTTTTCATGAAATATTTCAAATATAAATAAAAGTACAGAAAAAAATAACAAATTCTCTTGCACCAAGCAACCAGATTTAACAAATGATAACACTTTGCCATATTAGGTTCAGATGTTTTAATTATTATTAATATTTAATATTGAGATTATTATTGAGGACATAAAATATGATATATGCCATTGAAGGCCATTTTTCTTCTTTTTCCCATTTCTGTCCATGCATTGGTAAATGTAGTCAATGTTCTAAAGTAGATACATATTTTTCTGAATGATCTATATATTTACTCTAAATGTGTGAAACCATCAAAATATGTCATCTATATGAACAATTAATTTACATAAATATATGCATATTAGATATTCACAGTATTTCTATAAATTGTTAAATTTCTTTTTTTAATTTTAAAAAGTTTTAAATTAAAATAAATGGTATCATAGTGCTCATATCTTCTACTTGTTTATTTCCACTCACCATTAATTTTTCAGGTTTTATCCATTTGGATCGTTTGTTAATGAAAGCTTTTGTATAAAACATTCTATTGCATGTGCTACAACGTATCTATTTATCTAATGATGGAAATCTCTAAAACCAATCTACTCTTGCATCTTTAAAGCACAAGAGTGCTTACTTTTCTATATTTTTGTCAACTTTTAGAATGTGTGCTCTCTTAAATACCTGTGACTTAATGGGTGTAAAATAAATGAAACCTCAGCATTTTAATTGTTTTTCTTTTTTTCTAATTAATTAATTTTTCTAAAATTAATTAATGTGTCGAGCATCCATTGTGTGCTCACCACTTTCTCATTTCCTGAAATACCTCAGTGAACAAATTACAGAAAGATGCCTGCTCCTATAGAGCTGATAACTTGTTTGGTCTCAATACTTTGGGATTATAACCTTAGATTAGGTGTGAAGAACATTTTTTTTTCAGCTATCTATTACTGCATAACAATCTACTCAAAAACAGTAGCTTAAAACATTAGCAATAATTTATTTTGCTCACCAATTTGGGGGTTGACAGGGCTCAGCTAAGCAGTTCCGATTTGGGATTTCTCATGTTATCGCAGTCAGATGGTAGCTGAGGCTAAAGTCATTTTAGAGGCTCTTTCTCTTGTATACCTGGCTCCTGGGCTGGGGAGATTCAATCAGCTAGAGGATAGAAGAACTGGGGCCTCCTAGGTATTTCTGTCTCTATGAGGCTTTCCACTTTGTCCATATGGAAGTTTCAAGGTAGTAGTTTCAACATCTTACATGTTGTCTCAGGGCTCCTGGAATCAGTGTCTCAAGAGAAATTGGCATAATATGCATGACCTCTTTTAATCTAGCTATGAAAGTAAGACCATGTCATTTTTGCTACTTTCTATACATTGAGGCAGTCCCAAAAACCAACCCATGTTCATGAAGAGGGAATGTAGACTGTCTTTTGATGGCAAAGGTGTTAACTTTCAAATATTTTGTAAAACTACTGTAATAGTGAATCATAATCATATGTCAAAATAAACCATATATCTGCTTACTTGCCACGTCCAGCAAGTGGTAAATCATGCCACATCCAGCGTGGCTCTGGAAAATATACCTGAGTGGGAACGGTGGGAGACTGAGAAAAGAAAGAAGACAGAAAGCTGGAATTGGGAGGCTCACTATCCACTGATGATGGAGTAGAGATCGATTTTATTTTTGCAAGTTGCTTTTATACAAGAGCATATATTTGCTGGCTAAAATAAAATTATCCTCACCCTAAACCCCCTGCTATAATCATTTGCATTTCAACATCCCATTCTTCTCCCATCAGTTCCTATTTCCCCATTCTTAGGAGGATTTGTGGAGGTGAGGCAACCCTTGGTTGGCCTCACAGATTGCAAGGACATTGTCAGTTTACAACCCGCCCTCCACACTTACTTATTTTGAAAATACCTAAAAACTTAAGCTCAGATCTACCAGATATATATGTACAGGGAAGGTAAATAATTTTGTTGAAAATCCTTTTTTAAGAATGTTTTCATAAAGGAAACCTGTCCACACTAAAATAATCCCTTATTCAAAGTAATTCTTTTTTCTTCTGCTGAAACATTTTACTGCCAGAGTTTTATCTTAATGGAATAAAAAAGAAAAAGAAATAGCTCAGTGTTAAAGTTAAATAGACTCTTACAGTCTGCATGCATAGACTTCCATGGACAAGAGTCCTTGACAAATGTATCAGGAACAAAATAGTTTCATAAAAGATAAGAAATCTATCAAAAAGTGATAAATATTTTACTAAAAAGAGACATCTCTAATAGCATATAATATCTGTGCTTGAAAGTTTTCATTGCACAAATCTCCCAAAGCAGATAATAGCAACTGGGGTATTAGATAAAAATTGATTGAATGCTTTTTTTAAAAAAAAAGTTGATTGAATGTTTTTGATCTACAAGACATTATGATAGATGCTAAGAATAATAATAATAATAAAACACTTTGGTATAGATTTTCTGTCCTTTGAAAATTTACAATTTTGTGAAGGGTAAAATATATAGGCTTAAAAATAATGAACAATAATAATTTAATAATTAATAACAATTGCAACTACAACTTCTGAAACATTTACTGTATGCCAGGCCAGTTCTAAACACACTGCTTATGACATTTCTTTATTCCTGGTTAGATCTATGATGTGTGTATTTTCTCCTTATTTCTTAGCTAAGAAAAATTGAGGATGAGACATTGTCACTAACTAAATTTATACAGAATGTTTTTAGCCACAGTACTAAACTAAGAATCACATTCACTGCCAATATGTATACTATGTTTGATACTCAATGACTGACAAGAACTCTATCATCTCAGTTCAGAGATGGGGAGCATAATCTTTGTATGGGACAGTTAGAAAGTACTTAGAGGAGAGAGTCAGAGCTGGCTCTTGAAAGATGACTAGGTAGGATTCAGATAATCAATAAAGGTGTAAAAAACAAATGGCTTTAGCAACAGAAACAGTTTTTAAGGTTTTTTATAACAAGACAGAAAAACATTAAAAAAGTGATTTTCTATCTTATATATCATCTGGCTGAAAGATAAACTGGAGAAAAAAGTAATAAAAAATGTGTCTAGTATTGTATATAAAGAATGTTTGAGGGGAAAATATGCCATTCAAATAAGAGTTTGTAGATTCTTTATGGATTTTTGAATGTATTCATTTTCTATTAAATGGAAATTGACAGTTTATGTGAAACAAAAACTTCGATACACAGGAAGGGGAAACTTTCAAGTTATAATCAGTGTAGCTCTCAGTACAATGCCTGTGGATACAGGGAAAATGATTCTTGCTGTTCCACCACTTGATCAGAAGCTGGAAGGATGTTTCCTTAGGGCTAAAGGCCCTGGGGTCTCAGGGAGAAGTTGCCAGTGGCTAAGATAAAAATGTGAAGAATAACAGGTTAGAGAAGAGAAGAGAGATGAAGAGAAAACAGATTTGCATTAGTCTCAGAGTATGCACATCTAAAGCCAGTCTTATTGAACTTTTAACTACATGAATCTTTTTTGCTAAAGCCAATGTAAGTTGTTTTTTTTTTTCCTCTTTATTTGCAATTAAAAGATACTTAATTGATACACCATCTTAAAATGTGGCATCAGATTATATAGAGAATTAAACTCTAAACACATCAAATTAACCAATGATATTCTTTCAGTCATCAGTTATTTATTATATCGTTAATTTTACTTCTACCTTGTAAATCTATCTATTACCTAGGTGAAATATCGAGACAAATCTTTATTGTCCTTGCCTTAAAGGGATCAGAGTCTAGTAGGAAGTTCTCTATGTAAATGGTCATAATATACTGTGAAAATGATATAATGCAAAAAAAAAAAAAAAAAAAGGTTAAGACAAATGTTACTTAGACCTGGAACATCTAGATCTACTTGCAAAATGAGGAAGATTTCTAGTGGAAAAAATTGCCTACGATGAGACTTAAAACATGTGCACTATATAATCTTTACACTCTACTTCGAAATATTTACATCACGGGGCATTAATTTTTGAGAAAATTTGTAACTGTATTTTTCTTTCCAAGCCCTCTTCAGGACAATAGTGTTTGAACTACAGTCTCAGTGAAACAGCATGCTTGGAATCCCTTGGTAGTAATGAAATGCCAAGACTCCAGGTATCGAGTTCAAGGTATTGATCTAACCACAGGAAATGTGATTGTTGCTGAACAACTTCACAAGACAGGAAGTGGATCAACTTCACTGGAGGTCACCAACATGTGCTCTCTGGTCTTGAAATGAAGTTCACATCTTTGACCTTTAAATGGGACTTTCTTGGAAGACATATATTTCTTTATATTTCTCAAAAACAAGGGACAGAGTAACGTACCTGTTATTTGGGCATATTATCTCTGAATTAAAATGATATTCTGAGACTACTATAGGCCTATGTAGGATCATACTCAGATGGTGGCATGGCCAGTAACCATTTTTCAAAGGTAATGGGGAATCAGAACCATGCATACTTATCTTTTGCCTTGGTTTCTTGAAAATTCAAAGCTTGGAAGTTAAACTTGAGTAGCAAATAAAATTTAGGTGCCTGGAAACCTATAATATCATTGATTTTTTATTTTTATTCTCATTTTATTTTTTCAAAAATGTTAGTACAAAAATTCTCAAGTATACAGCAACATTGAAAGAATTTTATAGTAAAAACCCTCTATATGCTGCCATTATTATTTTATGATGCTATTTAATCACAAGTGTCTCTATCTACCTTTATTTCCATTTATTAACCTATCATTTTGATGGATTTCAAAGTAGGTTAAATGTTTATAGTAAATATCCTACATGTATATCATTAACTACAATCTAGTTGTGTTAACAGTATTTCCCCTCCTCTGAGGTAACATTTACAAATGACAAACTGCATGTATGTTATTTTATTTTGCTGAGTTTTGATAAATGCATGCACTGTAAAATCAAACCTTATCCATATACTAAACTTTACTACTGCCTCAGAACATGTTTTTCATGATTTCCTCCTGTCATGACAGACAATTATAACTCTGATTTTTTTGTCAGCTACAGATTAGATTTATCTATTTTAGGAATTCATATAAGTGGAATCATACAACATGATATTTTCATTTAAGGTTTCTTTGACTTAGCAAAATATTTTTTTAGAATCTCCCATGCTATGTATAGTTCTTTCCTTTTTATTGCCGAGTAATATTTATTGTCTGACTATACCTGTTTATTTATCTACTCCTAAGTGCCAAGTTGTTTCCATATCTATTCCTGACACCAGACTATTTACATATGTTAGCTATCATGCATAAAATTTTTGAACATGTTGTTTTGTAATTTTGTGGGTATATATCATTTCTCTTGGGTAAATACATAGTTTTAGAACTTCTGAGGAGATATGTGTTTAGTATCATTTTACATTCATACTAACATTTTAGCAGAGTTTCTATTACAAATACTTGTTAACATCTATTGTTATCAGTCTTTAGATTTGGCCATCCTAGTGGGGATAGTTATATCTCATTGTAGTTTTTATTGTTTTTCTCTGTTGTCTAAAATTTTTAAACAAAAATTTTATATGCTTGTTGGCTATGTTTATATCTTCTTTTATGAGATGTCTGTTAAAATAATTTGCTCAGTTTTTCATTAAATTGGTTATATTTTTATTATTAAAATGTAGGATTTTTTTCAAATAAATCTGGAATATCAGTCTTTGCTAAATACAGTTTTTTTAAAATATATTCTCACTCTGTGACTTATTCATATATTTCTTTAATGATATACTTAATGAGTAAAATTTTCTATTTTGATGAGTTTCTTTTTTTCTTTTTTCCTATTATTCTGCTTTTTATTATTAATAGTTGCTTATTTTTTTTTTAGTCTTGAAAAATACTCTAAACTGTCTTGACATATAGTCAGACATAAAAATAAGGAGTAAAAATGGTTGGAATAGACATCTGTTTTCTATGATATTAATAATCCATTTATTATTATTTATTTATTTTTTTTTTTAGTTATACTCATATATCAAGAACTTTGCAGAAATAACAGTGGTGAACAAAAGGATCTCTTCTCCCCTAGAGTACTGGGAAGAAACAAGTTAGACAGGGAAGGAGTCAATGAGGAATGGGGAATGATATTTTAAATAAAATAAAGACTAAATGCTAATGAGATAAATTATTATTTTGATAAGGGCTATAACTAAAAAAAAGCGATACAACACATTTTGAGGAACTTACTATAAGCCAGATAGGCCATCTGACTTCATATGCATTATCAATTCACTCTTATACTACTTTGAAAAAAACTCATTCTCCTTAGAAAAATGTAATAATGTCATCATTTTCAGGATAAAAACATAAATAAAACAAAGGAGAAGGAGAAAGAAGAGGAGGAAGAGAAGAAGATGACAAAAAAGAAGAAAGTGTGTTTTATGTGAAATAATTTGAGTCTTGGTCAAGAGAGTGTAAGACTTTAGCTCTTAACCACTAATTACTATATTTCTAATATTAGGGGTCAACTTAGCTGGGCCACATTGCCAAGATATTGGTCAAACATTATTCTGGATATTTTTGAGAGGATTGTTTTGGATGAGACTTACATTTAACATTGGCAGATTTTGAGTAAAGCAGATTATTTTCCATAATGTGAGCAGTGGGCCTCATGCCATTAGTCGAAGTCCTCAAAAGAATGAAGACTGACTTACCTCCACCAAGCAAGAAAGAATTTGGCCTTTAAACTTGAACTCCAACATCAGTTCTATTGAATTTCTACAGTGATTTCATTCTTGATTTTTAAAATATTGAAATTAGGCCAAAACTCTTTCCAAACACAATGGAATGAAGATAATAATTGATAACAGAATTAAAATTAAAAAGTTCAAATATGTAAAAATTAAACAAAACACTCTTAAACAATCAATGGTCAAAGAGGAAATTACAAGAGAAATTAAAAATAGTTAGAGATAAATTAAAACAAAACTGCAATGTTTAAAAACTTATGAGATACAGTGAAAGACATCTCAAAAGAATATTTATAGTTGAGAATGATTACATTTAAATGAAAAATAATGTCAAACTAAAAACCTAACTTTACACATTAAGAAACTAAAAGAAGTAAAACGAACTCAGCCCAAGGTAGCAGAAAAAGGAAATAATGAAGATTAGAACAGGGATAAAATAGAAAACAGAAAAATAATATAATTGATGAAACTAAAAGCTACTTCTCTGAAAAGATCAACAAAATTGATAAACCTTTTGCTAAACTTACAAAAAAAGTAGGAGAGAAGACATAAATAACTGAAAAGTAGAAATAACATTTCTACTTTACAAAAATATAAAATTTTAAAGAATATTATGAAATTATACCCCAATAAATTAGATAACCTAGGTTATAGGAACAAATTTTTAAAAACATAAAAATTTCCTAAAGTAACTCAAAGTGAAAATCTCAACAGACAGATAATAAGATATTAAATAGGTAATTAACCACCTCCCAAAAAAGAAAGGCCCAGCATCAGAATTCTATCAAATATTTAAAGAACAATTAACATTGATTCTTCTTAAACTCTTCCAAAAAATAGTGGAGGAATTAATTTAGAAATTAATCAGCTTCTAATGCAACCTATGAGACCAACGTTATCCTGGTACCAAAGTCAAATAAACACATCATATGAAAAGAAAACTCCAAACCGATATTCCTTATGAACAAAGATGCAAAAGTTCTCAGTACAATACTAACAAACAAATTACAAAAGCATATTAAAAAGATTATAAACCATCTGTCAAAATTCACATAGAAGACATAGGTGATCTGAATAGACCTATATCTATTAAGAAATTTAATCACTAATTAATTACCTTCTAATACAGAAAATATGAGGCCCAGATGTGTTCACTGGTGAATTTTACCAAACGGTTAAGAAAGAAATTATATTAATTGTCTACAATCTCAGAAGACGGAAGCAGAGAGAATATTTCTAATTTATTCTATGAGGTTAGTGTAACCTTAGTGCCAAGACAAGATAAAGACATTACAAGAAAAAAATAAACAAACTACAGACCAAAAACTTTTAAGAACATAGATGCAAAATCCTCAACAAAATATTAGCAAATTAAACTCAAAAATATATAAAAACAATGATACATTATAGTCAGGTGTTTATTTTTGTTGTTGTTGTTTTTTTGTTTTGTTTTTTTTCCAGATATTCAAGGCTGGTTCGACGATTGAAAATCAATTAATATAATCTATCACATCAATAGGCTAAAAATAAACATTACATTATTATATCAGTAGATGTAAAAAATCCTTTAACAAAATCTTATACCTATTCATCACAAAAAGTCACAGGAAACTAGAAATAAAGAATTTTCTCAACTTGATTAAGAACATCAACAAAATTCCTAACAAATGAAGACACACTTAATGGTGAAAATCTAGAAACTTTCCCACTAAGTTCAAGAACAAGAAGAAGATATCCACTCTCAACAATTCTTTACAACATCATACTGGAAGTTTTAGCTAAAGCCACAAGATAATAGATGATAGATAGATAGGTAAATAGATAGATGATAGATAGATAGGTAAATGATTGATAGATAGTATAAAGACAGATACAATGATCAAAGGAGAGAGAAAGAGAGAGAGATAGAGAGATAGATGATAGATAGGTGATAGGTGATAGGTAGATAGATAGATGAAAGTTTTGTGGATTAGAAAGGAAGTGTTAAAACTGTTTTGCTCACAAATTACATAATTATCTATGTGGAAAATTAGAAAGAATTAATACCAACGGTAAAAACTCTTGAAAGTAGGAAGTGATCATAGCAAAGATGCAGAGCACAGAGTTTGCATACAAGTCAATATTTTCTATATATAAACAATGAACAATTGAAATTTTAAATATAAAAATATGTCATTTACTTTAGCATCTCTAAAATGAAATATTTAGGTAGAAGTACAAGAAAATATGTAAAAGATCTATGAGGAAAAATACAAACCTCTGGTGAAAAAAGTCAAAGAATAAGTAACTGAGAGTATATCCTATGTTCATGGATAGGAAGACTCAAGATTGTCAAAATGTCAGTTCTTCTCAACAGGCTATAAATTTATGGCAATCCCAATCAAAATACTAGAAAGTTATTTTGTGAATATTGACAAATTGGCCTAAAGTTTATATTCAAAAGACCCGAAATAGCCTACACAATGTTGAAGAAAAAGAACAAAATCAGAGGATGGACACTACATGACTTTAAGACTAAATTTAAAGCTACATTATTTAAGGCAGTGTAGTATTGGGGAAAGGACAAAAATAAAATCAATGGAACAGAATAGTAAGCTCAAAATAGTCCCACACAAATATAGTCAACTGACCTTCGATAAAGGAATAAAGTCGGTACAATGGTGAAAAGATAGTCTTTTCAGCAAATGGTACTGGAAGAACTGAACATCCACAATGAAAAATAATGAATCTAGACACAGACGTTACACATTCCACAAAAATTAACTCAAAATGAGTCATAGATCTAAATGTAAAACACAAAGCTGTAAAATTCCTAGAAGATAACAGAGGAGGAAATCTAGATAACTTTTGGTTTGGTGATGACTTTTTAGATACAACATCAAAGGCATAATTAATGAAAAAAAATAGTGATAATTTGGACCTCATTAAAATTATAAACTTCAGCTCTGCAAAAAGACTCTTTCAAGGTAATAAAAAGACGTACCACAGGTTTAGAGAAAATG
Source organism: Pteropus alecto (assembly GCF_000325575.1). Taxonomy (NCBI): domain Eukaryota; kingdom Metazoa; phylum Chordata; class Mammalia; order Chiroptera; family Pteropodidae; genus Pteropus; species Pteropus alecto. The sequence goes on from NW_006442484.1 coordinate 3,199,334, forward strand.
TTTTCAAAGGATATATGTGATATAGTACTTATAACTAAAATATAAAAAAAAAAACCTTTTGAAACTCAACAATAAGATAAGAAAGAACAAGATTTAAAGGCAAAAGATCTGAACATATATCTCAAAAAAGAAGATAGACTGGTGACAAACATATGAAAATATTCTTGATAGATGTCATTAGGGAATTGAAAATGATAAGGACAGTAAGGTAATACTACTCACCTATTGAAATGGCAAAAATCCCAAACTATCAACACAAAATGCTGGTGGAGACGGAGAGCAACAGAAACTTTCATTCATATCTGGCAGGAATACAGAATGGTACTGCCACTTTAAAAGAAATCTTGACAGTTCTTTTGCAAAACTAAATATACTCTTGGCATACTATAGAGCAAACACATTCCTTGACCCTTACCTAAGTAAAGTGAAAACTTATGTCCCCACAAAAATCTGTTCGTTTTTACAGCAGCTTTATTTATAATTGTAAAACTTAGACACAATCATGATGAACCTCAGTAGAGAAATAAATAAATAATCTGTGGTACATTCATACAATGGACTACTCTCATTACTTCAGTAAGGAAATCAGAAAGTATATATTTTGTGTGTGACTGCCTTATTTCACTAAGCATAATGTGTTCAAGATTCATCCATGTTGTAGCATGTGCCAAAATTTATTTCTTTTTAAAACTTAATACTATTCCATTGTATGTATAGACTACATTTTCATTTATCTGTTGATGATCACTTGGATAGCTTCCACCTTTTGTTTATTGTGGATAATGCTGCTATGAACATGTGTGTAAAAATAAAAGTCCAAGTTCATGATTTCAGTTATTTAGGATATATAGCCAGAAATGGAATTGCTTGAATAAATATCCAATCTTTAATTTTTGAGGAACCTCAAGACTGTTATACATAGTGGCTACACAATTTTACATTCTTACCACAGTGCACAAGTTTCCCAATTCTGTGACAACTGGATCTCTACAAGTAAAGAAATGAAGTTAGACACCTACTTCACACAATATAAAAATTTAACTCAAAATAGATCAACAATCTAAATATTAGAGCTAAAATCATAAAGTTCCCAGAAGAAAACATAAGGATAAATATTCATGATCCTGGTATTGATAATGTGTTCTAAGATATGACACAATAAACATGCAAAGAAAAACAAAAAATAAATAAATTGGTCTTCATCTAAATTAAAATCATTTGTGCATCAAATGATATCAAGAAAATTGAAAGACAATCTATAGAATGAGATAAAATATTTGCAAAGTATATATCTCTCGAAGGCTTAATATGCAGAATATATAAAGAAACTCCTACAACTCTCCAACAATGAATAAAACCTAATTAAAAATGGGCATAAGGCTTGAATAGATATGTCTCCAAAGAATATATGCAGATATTCATATACAAATGGTTAACATGGAAAGATGATCAAACTCTTTAATCATTAGAAAAATGAAAATCAAAATCACAATGAGATACCAATTCACACTTACTAGGATGACTGTAATAATAATAAAGATTAAAATTAAAAGTGTTAGTAAGAATATGACAAATTTATAGCCCTCATGAAATGCTGGTGGAAATGTAAAATGGTGCAATTGCTATGGAAAACATTGTGGCAGTTCCTGAAAAAGCTAAATGTAAGAGTAAACGCTTTGACTCTAAGAGTGGGGAAAATGCTACTCTTACTACTCTTGTTCAGCAAAGTGCTGAAAGTTGTAGACAGCACAATAAGAAAGAAAATAAGAGAAGAAGAGAAAAGAAAAAAGAAAAGAAAAAAATGATAAAAAAGAAAAGAGAAAAGAAAAGGCATACATATTGGAAAGAAAGAAATAAAACTGTCTCTATTTGCAGCTGGCAAGTGTGTGTGGAGAAAATTCTAAAGAATCTACAAAAAAAGGAATCTTTATAGAACTTGTAGGTACATTCAGTAACGTTGCAGAATAAAAGTTCAACATATTATTTCTAAATGCTAGTACTGAACACATGGACATTGAAATTAAAGATACAATACTTTTTACACTTATTTGAAAATGAAACATTTAAGTGTAAACCTTACAAAACATGCCAGAATTAATGCTCAAAACTCCACAACATTTGAAATATAACAAAAAGGATCTAAATTAATAGAAAGACATATTATGTTCATGGATTGGAAGATTATAATAAAGATGTTAATTCTTCCCCAATTAATATATAATTTTAACATAAGTTCTATCAAAATCCTAAAAAAGATCTTTTTGCAAATATAAGTAAGATTATTCTAAAATGTATATGTAAAGGCAAAGGAACTAGAATAGCTGAAACAATTTTGAAAAAAAAATAAAGTGAAAGAAAATGATTACCTGGTTCCTGGGCTATATAGCTATAGTAATCAAAATTTAAAATTAAATTAAAAAAGAGTTTGCTGTATAGAAGATACTGTTACAGATTTAAAAATATGCCCTTGAGGTGGAAAAAATATTTGCAAACCACATATTTGACAAAGAAATAGAGTCTAAAATATACAAAGAATTTTTAAAACTCAAGAGTAAACTGATAAACAATCCAATTAGAGAATGAGCGAAAGTCATGGAAGATGTACAAATGTCAAAAAAGCACATATTAAGATTTTATATGTCATTAACCAATAGAGAAACATAAATTAAAACCACAATAAACAATCATCACACATCTATCAAAATAGCTGTAATAAAAATAGTCAAACTAATATTCCATTATATAAATATTTATATACCACAATTTCTTTATCCATTAATCTTTATCCATTGATGAATATTTTGGTTGTTTCTATATCTTGGCTATTGTAAATTATGTTTCAATAAACATGGGGATGCAGATATCTTTCTGAGACAGTGTTTTTGTTTTCATCTGATAAATATTCAGGAGTGGAAATGCTGGATCATATGGTAATTTTATTTTTAATTTTTTGAGGAACCTTTATACTGTTTCCATAGTGGCTACACTAATTTACATTCTCACCTACTATGCTCAAGATTTCCTTTCTCCACAACCTTATGTCATTGCTGAGGTGATGTGAAATCCGGTATCGCCCCAGCAGCATGGAGGAAAAGGAGGAGGACAGTGGTGTTGTGTGTTGTCCCTCGGTTCTTCCCCACTGAAGCAGCAAATTACAGGTCAGTGAGATTTAGAAAAAGTAAGATTTATTGAAAGTACATTTTAGAAGAAGATGGGCCATGCTAGGGAAGGCGCAGCCCTGTGGAATTTGGAAGGTGAAGAGATAAGATAATGATGGTATAATGAGGCTGAAGTTATAAGCAGTACTTTCTGCACATACATGTGTGTCCAGATTAGGGCAGTTAAGACTATGACCCTCCTTTCCTTTGTCTCTGGGAATGCAGGAGGGATTCGCTAACTACTAATAGGGTATTATTTGGGCAGTCTCTAGGCTGGGCCCCTTTTCCTTTGATCCCCCTTGTTCCTCATGTTTGACTATCTACCTAACATTTACTAACACTTATTTCTTGTATTTTTTGAAAATAGCCAGGCTAACAGACATGAAATAACATGTCCCTATGGTTTTGATTTGCATTTCCATGATGATTAATGATGTTGAACATTTTTTCATATACCTGTTGTTTATTTCTAAGACTTCTTTGGAAAAAAAAAAAATGTCTGTTCGGACCTTCTGCTCATGTTTTAATCATGGGCAGAATGTTCTTTTGCTTGCTTGTTTTGCTATTGAGTTGTATTGGTTCTTTACATATTCTGCATATTAACTTCTTACCAGATAAAATGTTTGCAAGTATTTTCTTATTTAGTAGACTGCCTTTTTATTCTGTTGATTGTTTCTTTTGTTATGCACAGCTTTTTATTTGAATGTAGTTCCACTTGTTTGTTTTTGCTTTTGTTGCTTTAACTTTTTGTGTCAGCTTTAAAAAAAAAAAATTGTCACCAAGACCAATAACAAGGCTCCTATGTTTTCTAATCTAGGAGTTTTATGATTTCAGTTCTTATATTCAAACTCTTTAATCAATTTTGAATTATTTTTATGTATGATGCAAGAATGAAAGAATAAAATTTTCCCATTTGTGACAACATGGATGGAACTTGAGTGCACTGTGCAAATACCAGATGTTCTCTCTATGTATGGAATCTGAACAACAGCAACAACAAGAAACCCAACAAGTTTATGGATAGAGAAGACAGATTGGTGGTTACCAGAGCAGAGAGTGTCGAAGTGAGTGAAGAGGGTCAAAAGATAAAAATAACTAAATAATAAAATAAAACATATGGTCCACAGATATTTGAGAAATATGAAAAAATATCAGAAATATTTATTGACAATAATAGGATGGAGCATCCCAAAACCACACCTGAGGGAAAAAGAAAAAGGTACTCCCCATACCAACAACTCTAAGTTGTTAGATTGTTGGTTCACTAGTTACAGGTTTTAGATTAAGACTGAAAATGCAGTCTTTGTCCAGAGATCTAGCCTGTAGTTTGTCCTGGTAAGTTCAACTTTTGTACTAAAAACAAAAGACATAAAGAAAGAAAGAAAAGAAAGGAAGGAAGGAAGGAAGGAAGGAAGGAAGGAAGGAAGGAAGGAAGGAAGGAAGGGAGGGAGGGAGGAAGAAAATAATTCTGTCTGTCCACTATGATGAGAAACTGGATCTCTTATACATTGCAGTGGGAATGTGAAAAGATACAGCCTAGCCTCTATGGGAAATAAGCTAAACACACCCACCAAACGAACAAACCAACAATAAAAAATGCAGCTACTGTATGATCCAGTGATTACATTCCTGGGTTTTGATCCCAGAGAAATAGATTTATGTTTAGTAACAATCAAAAACTGGAAAATCCAGACTTAATGAACTGCTAAACATACTCTCATATAACCATAGTGTGAAATACTACTCAACAATAACAACAACAAAACAACAACAACAAGAACAGAATATATACAATTACCAGCTTGGATGAATATCCAGAGATTAATGCTAAATGAAAACAGCAGCCAATCTTAAAAAATTACATGCTATATAAGTTTATTTATATAACGTTCTTTAAATAATAAATTTGAGTAACAAATTGAGAAACAAATTGAGAAATTGAGAAACAAATCAGTAGTTGCTGAGGGTCATGGCAGGGGTGAGAATGAGAGGGAAGTGCATATGGCTTTAAAAGTGCAATAGAAGGAATCCTTGTGCTGGTGAATTCATGTACAGTGACTATCAATGTCAGTGCCCTGAGTGTCATATTGTACCATAGTTTTGATGTTACTATTGGGGTAAACTGTGTAAAGGATACATAAGATTTCTCTGTATTATTGCTTACAAATATGTGTGGATTTTCAGTTATCTAAAACAAAAATGTTTAACTAAAAATAAAATACTTGAAAGCAAAAATAAATGCATCAAAATGGGGACCTTCATATTTAGAAGTTATAATAAAGGGAGTGATGGTCAGCATTAAATCCATTTAACATTATGGGTCATTATATTTTAGATATTTATTTAACAGACAACTAACAAATAAACTAAAGCTAAATTAAAAAATAGTATTTTACTCAGATTATAAATTTTTATCATTTATAAAACAAATATAATCTATAATTTATTGTAAGTACTCAAGTTGGACACTTTCTCATATCATTTTGTTTTATTTTATTATACTGTTACTTTATTTTCAAAAATCATTTTTTCACTTTTTTTAAATTAAACTTATCAAGTTTATTTCATTCCTTTGTTCTTTCTCCGGTTCCTCAGTTTAGAAGACTTTCTTTTATTTGCATTATTCTATGTTTTCCCTTAAAACAGAAGTTTAGAGTTAATACCACCACCCTTCTTACCAACGATACAGGAAACATTATATTTTATTTGTATATTGTGTTATAGAATTTTAGTTCTGCTTTATTTTAAAATCTAAAATTAGTCATTATTTTGGTATTATTTTTTTGATAAATGCCTTATTCGTATTTCATTTATTTTTATGTATTTATTTGTTCACAATTGTCTCTTGTATTTCCTTTTCCTTGTTTTAATGTCTTTTTTTTGCCTGTACTTATTTTTATGAATTTCTGTGAACTATAAATTCCTTTTGACTGAAAATATCTTGAATTTATCCTCACTCTTGAATGACAATTTACTGTGCAGAGAATTCTAGATTGACAGTTATTTTCCATTAGCACAGAGAGAATAATATTATCATTATTATTTTTTACTCTTATCCCCAACATTTGGTGTTCTATGATTTCTCTAAGAATTTCTGAGTATGGATTGAATTTTGCTTATTTTGCTCTGGACTTGGCATGCTTATACAATCCAAGGATCCTTGTCTTTCATTGAACCTGGAGAATTCTCAACCATTATCTCTTTCTTCATTCTCTCAGGTAAATTCTGTATCTCTTTCTGTGTATTTGATGACTATTATTATTTCATATGCTTGTTTTTTTTTTACTGCTCATCCTTTCATTTTATTCATTTCCACCTCTCAGTATTGAATATCAAAGAATTTTCTCAAGTCTGTCTTCAGCCCAATTGTTTCTAATCTAGTGCTAAATTACCTATTAAGATTTTAATTGGTGTTAGTTCATACATTTTAAAAGTTGTCCTATTTTATTTTTATACTTTTTAAAAATTTTTGATTACTGTTCCTATTCTTATCTCTTTAATAATTTAAAATTTATTTATGGTGTCTTTCAAATTGTTTTATTATCTCAGGCTCTTGAGATTATTAATCTTTCTGATGCTTTTGTTTAGTTTTCCCTCATTACCTTTGTGGTTTGCAAGTTTTTTTGGGGGGCCCAATAAACTTGAGGATCACTTTTTCTTAAGTATTATTTTATCCTTGATTTATTCAGGCATCATTAGTGAGCTAGGTGCATTGTTCACAGTCTAGTTTTTGTGTTAAATTCTGTTTGGAAATTTATATTCAGTATATCTCATGTAAATTCTGCCTCTGCAGAATGTGGGTCTTATTATTTCACAAGAAGTATTAGTTTTTACTTGACATTTTCCTTAGGTCTTTGGATAAGAGGTTTTTAGTCTTCCTTGCAGCAAAAAATAAATAAATAAATAAATAAAAATTAAAAAAAGGCATCTATTCCAGAGTTTCCTTTATTCAGAGTTATTAGTTCCGATCTCCTCTTCACACAGGACATGTCTTTTGCCCAAAGGTGATATTACAAACTTATTCCCTGACTATTAAAGCCCATATCTTCATGAGATACCATTTCTGCCTACAGCAGCATCAGCATAGTGTGTTAGAAAACTCAATCACTTCAAAACATCAGGACTGCAAGTTTTCAATTTGCACTTGTAATTGGTTTGGTATACAAATTAAAGATTGGTCAGACTTAATTCTCATGTGAGAGACTTCTGAATAATATGTTTTCACCAGTCATCCAGGTTTTTTGCCTCATCATTAACAAAAATATTCTAGAGAATATTTATTGAAAAATCTTTCCTGGATTTTCTTTTCTTTTTTCTTTTTTTTCTTTTTTAGCTGATGAACACTGATTTATGCCTAGTCATCTTGGAAATTCACATTTGCTTTTAGCATTTTTTAAAAATAGTATGCACCCAAACTTTCAACAATAGGCTTTTTTCTCATTTTCTTGCAACTTTTTCTGTTCAGTTTGTATTTTCATCCTAAACTCAATTATGACTCATTTATAGTGGTTCATTTTTTTAGAGTAAAAGAGAAACAGCCAATTTTGGAAATACTGTATTTTGACTTCTTCTTGCTGTTCTCACATTTTTAAAGTGATATTTGCCATTTATATATTTTAAACCAATTATCAGTTTGCATAGCCTAGAGATAAATAGAATAAATTTTAATATCGAAGTCATGACATCAAAACTTTGAAATTTATTTTAACAACTCTGGAATATTGTGCGGTAAAATTAAATAAGATATAGCCTCTTCTTGGTTTATTAATTAAAGTTATTATTGGTATATGTTTCACTAATATGATAATTAGCTGATGATCATCAATAGTCATAGCCAGGGTAAAAAAAAAAAAAAAATGGAACTATTTTCTAGCAACATTAGAAGAAGAGGATATTTTCTCTTTTCTCATTGGATAAAAAGTAATCACAATACAGTTCAATGAATAACATTAATCTGCATAGAACATTTCCCTAACCCCGCAATTCAATTTATAATGCTTTATGTTCAATTCTTAGAGAGAAATAGGGACTCTAAAATCTCCTTCTATATCATGTGATGAGACTGTAGTGAGAAAAATTTAAAATTCCCCACAGTCCCACACTGTCAGGCAGGAGAGGTGAGACTGGCGAAGATAGCATAGTGTGAGATGTAACAAGAGAGCTATGTAGGAAGGAGTTATACTTTCAATACTATCATTAGAGGAAAAACCAAAACCAACAGTTAAATCTCTATCTGTGGTAAATCAGTTTCTCAGATAATTGGTAATACTTGCAACATCAGAAATAGAAGAAAAATTTCAAATCAAGGCACTGGCCTTTTTAGCATTTGAGTTTCCTTTCTATTTCAGAGATACTATGATTCACTGAGAACAGTAACAAGACAAATCTGATAGCGAGGTATATGACATAATTTGTTTAATCTTTTTAGCAACTCCACAAGGTCTGTGATAATACTTGTTTTATGAAGAGAAACAGAGGCTTATGGATTAAATAACTTTCCCAAGATCACAGAGTGAGAAGTGAATATAAATCCATCACTACACTTCTAGAATACTTTAGTCAAATATCTATCTTGGTCTATTGACATTAAACAATTAGAAGATGGTTTTGTCTAAAATAAAATAAAATAAATAGATACAATTTAGGAATTAGAAAATCTATTACAGAGAGGCATGAAAACATTTCACATACCACGATAGAAATTCAACATGCTAAAGCAGAATTGTGTTCACTAGACTGATGACTTAGTTTATCCACGCTGGGGAGTAGAACATTTACTCTGGCAGTAAGAGGTGACCCACTTGATCCAAACACCCATTGCTAACAATGTTAGAAAACTCAGTACCTTAAAAAGATAGCACAGTTTTATTGGGAGTGTCTGAACTCACATTTCACAAGACATTATGAACAGATATTATCAATAAACTTTATGAGACAGAGTTCTGATACAAACTTTAGTGTATACTTCCTAATAAACAGATAAGAGCAAATAAACCCACTGAAATGCCCTGGGTTCTGGTCTTTCTTAAGACCTTTTAAAGATTCATTCTGCTTTGCTTTAGTTTCACAGTGGTTAACAATAAATATTTTTTTTTATCCTCTTGTATTAATTCCCTTATCATGATTGATTATTCTCATTTTTCATGTGAATTTCTAAGAATATTTGTTTTCTGCATTAACAGTTCCTATAACTTTGGTTTAGCCCAATGTAAGCATTTCTTTTCTGTGATGTCTTTTCTGGATGGTCGTCACAAAAGAGGAGATTTTTATGTCTCCTCTCATATACAAGCACTTCTTACTCAGGTCGATTCTGAAAATAAATTTTCACATAAGGAGATATAGAGAGATGATAGCATTCTCTTTGTTCTTGTGAGTTATCACCACACATCCTTGCAGTCCTACCCTTTTGGCTACAGCTCTGTGAGTGACACTCCTGTTTCAAGTAAAATATCACATGCTGTTTAGACTACAATTCCAAGCAAAGAACATTAGTCTCCAAAATTTTATTATGATTGAAATCTAATATAGTAAATGATTAAATGGGGCTCAACAACTATAGAGGCGGTTTATAAAGACTTTAGTCTTCTGGAATGAAAGAAGAAAGATTTTTAGGGTTGGCTTATTGAGCTGAAACAGAGTAGAATTACTGCTTCATATAAATGGAATTGTATCACTGTGTTTGTGTGTGTGTGTGTGTGTGTGTGTGTGTGTGTGTGTGTGTGTGTGACAGTCATTCTCACAGGAAGAAGGATTTGATAATGACGAAATGAGCAGAGAAATGTTGGGTGGCGGAATTGTATTCTTCATTCTGATGGTTAGATTTTTATGGAATATAATGATTAAGTTTCTGTATTTCAACTCTGCTTCTGTCTATTGCAGTCTCACTAAATCAGACTTATATTGCTCTGGAATTAGGGAGATATAAACTTTAAAAAAAACACACACAATTTATCCCCTATCCATGGAGTAATTTAAGATAGCTCTTTTGTGTCACCTTAAAATATTGCAGTTGACATTTTATTTACTGAAATATAAGTGCTAGCAAGTTTCTTTGCATAAATAGATGTGTTCTGAGGGAAATATATGTTTCCCATGTACTCATTTATGGATATATGGTTTCTCTTAGGAGCTGAAAATATTTCTACTTTTTTTTTTAATCTCAAATCCCCTTAGAGTTAATTATCTGCTTACAGTTTTAATTTTTTTATTTATAAGAAAATAGAAGCATCGATACAGGTCAATAATTCAGTTAAGGCATTTAACTTCCAAGTAGAATTTCTTGTTTCCAATAAGTCGGATTTCCAGGCTTTACTTTTTATCTTCTGATAAAATAGTATCTCAAAGTAAACTTTCATCTTCTTTCACACATCAGGACTGAAACTCTATGTGTCTGTTTTAATCATATATACATGCAATCATTTATATATGGACAATAAGATAAGTTATATGCATGTATTAAAATAGATGGAAATTTCTTTTTTTCCCTTAAAAAATGTCCCATGATTTTATCTTCAAGTAAGTGATTCTTATATGGATTTTTGTGATTTCAAATTCTCCAATACTTTTGGGGACATGATATGTTCTGAGTTATAAATCATAGATATTTCAACTTAGCTTAGTTGAAATATCATATATGTTGACGTACTTTAAGAAGTTTAGTTATCTATCCAGTCAGAAATGGTAAAGGCAGGGAAAGAAGAAAGGGAAGTGTGTCAATTAGTACATTTTTTTTTCCCTTTGGAGTTTCATGTTGCCTATGTGTCAGATACAGAGTGTTGTGAACTTTCTCTTAGAAGGTACACACAGCAACTTTCCTCCTCACTCCCGACTCAAGGCAAGTTTCCTCACTTACTTCCAGCTCTTTGTTCTAAGACTAATCATGCTTGAGAATCAGCTTCTACCTGAAGATGAAGTACCTGGAGGCTACTAAGGTAAAAGTTGCCCCTTCAGTTACTCACACTCAGTACTAATTGCCTTAATTTCTGACTGAGTTCAAGTTGGATTTTCCATTTTTAACATTGGGTTGCCCAGGCTCTTTACTAGATTTCCTCCCTCCTTGCTTTCTTCACTTTCTCCTTTCTATCTCTTCTTCTTTCCAATTTCCTCCCTCTTCAAAATATGTGCTTCATGTAAAACAAATGAGACATGTCTCCCCCTTTCAGACTATTTTCTTCTCCTTCCAAACCCCAAAGATAAAAATGTTTGGCCAGTCACATTAGACATCCAAAGATATGGAGCAGAGTCTTCAATTATAGGAAAACAATATATTTTCTTTTGTGATTTTTAGAATGCAGTAGCTTTTAGCCCTTCTGAAAGGAAAGGGTTCTGCTGTCCTCAGGTTCCCTGTGGGAAGAAGAGTTAAAACAGGTAAGGGGAAATTAGTATAAAGACTTACAACCCTGCAGAGAAAAGGGGTTGCAGTGCTTTTATTTTTTCCTTCTCTATCTTAAGAAATATTCATTTTATTTTTCAGAACTCTTCAGAAATGTCAGTTCTACTCAAACCTGAATTACCAAAAAGCTGGCATTCTATGGAGATAGAGCCTAAATAACGTGCTTTGGGAAATCAATATTTAATCTTATCTATATTGACTACTTTTGTCACAGAACACTCTGACCACCTATCTACACTCAGCTTAGGCAGGAGACAAAAGCTTCATTTCTTTTTTAGTGGTTAGTCTATGGAAAACTGTATCTTATTGTTTTAAGGGGTGATCCGCAGGCAAGGAATATAACATTTAAGCAAGCCCTGGGGAGTGGGATGAATCTTACTTTTTTGTGCACTACATGAGGCAAGCTTTACATGACCTACTGAAACCCAGAATCCCAGAAGGGGGCACAAATGCTGCCATTACTGTCAGTTTCAGCAGTATGGGACTGTCTCTATTGAACAAGTCTTCTAGATGTGAACAAAGCCAGTCTATTCTCAGCCTGTCAGCTGCAGCTCAACTCAGCTTTTAGGTGAAATGAGGTATTTATTTGCTCTTTTATTCTTTGCCCATAGAAACTTCTTTTATATCAATCATGTGCGTGCATCTTCTTGTTCCATTTTAGATTCTTTCTGTCAGCTCTACTCTATGTATGTCCAAAGAAATATTCACAGACTGAGAGACATGGAGTAAGGTGGGGAGGAGAAAGTTCTAGAATATATGTGGACTCAGTACTAGATTTTGAGACAGGCTACATCTACTGATGATAATAAACTTGACTGAAAGGTGGGCAGTCTCTTGTTCAGGCACACATCTGTGCAGGAACCTAAATTTTAATTAAGAAACATTTGTGCACGGGCAGATGGAGGGCCTTCTTCTGGTAAAGTTCTGAAGTTACAGTAGTTTACTGTTTTTTTGTTCTGCCAGCCCCACATACTAGAGCTTTTAAAACTCCATTGCCCGGAAATTACATCACAGTCTCTAAGGATGAAATTCAGGTGTAAATCGTTTTAAAGCTTTCTAGGTGATTGCATTTGCAGACAATTTGAGAAATATTATGTTAATATTTTCAGGCCTTTGCAATTATATGTGAGTTTCTTGTGAGGGTATGTGGAAACTTTGCTGAAGGAGTTAAACTAATAATATTTCAATAATTGTTAATCCATTTAGAATAATGCCAATTTCTCTGCCATGTTAGAAGCTAGCACCTTGTTAAATTCTCCACAGTTTACACTTTTACCTTTGTCTTTGCTAGTCTGGAAACTGGATTTTATAAGTACCCAGAGAAAATAAGACTGATATATCAGTTTATTAATATATTATTAGTGTGTCAATAGCTATTTCTATTGACAAGGGTCTTTGTCTCCTATGCTAGTGTTAGATAGTTAGGTAGACATGAGTGACTAGAGAATAAAGACCCCACCCAAAGACCTCCCTTATGACCTCCTAGAACATCCTTTTTATAGTTATAAAGTACCACTACTTCCTAAGGCACAAAGAAGTATAAAGCCTTAAATTAGCAGCTGGTTTGGTCCAGCTGCAGTGCTTGTGCAGTTAGTACTACCCTAACCTCTGTAACCTTAGCCATATTATATCATCGTTATAATATGCATATGCCTAGAAGTTCATGAATCTAATTATAACAGACTGAGCTCTGGGTAACCGCATGCGCAGTAGGCAAAGAGTTATGTAACAGCCAAATGTCAATCAAAATGACCTCACATGCCAATCGACTCATACAAGTCTTGTAAACACACATCCAGAAGCCAACATAAGACTGACACTCGGAGTTCCACGAGGTTATTTGGTGTAGCCCATTTCTCTTTTGAAACGTATTTTAATATATCTTTAATATACCTTTTTCTAAATCTCGCTGATCTGCAGTTCTTTATTGTGTCAGCGGAAAGACCCGAGGACCCCTCAGTGCTACTGGGGCGATGGCAGATTTGAGATCTCTCCAATGGTAACAGCTTTTGGCACCATGACCTGTGTGGTCTTGGGAAGACTCAAGTCTCACCCTCTCCACTAGAGGCCCTTTTACCTACTCCATTTCTGTCATCCCAACATTCTCCTCTGAAGCTTCTCATTTTCTTCTGAGACCCGGCATCCCTTTCTCACCACTTCCCTCCCAACCTCACAGCTGTTTTTGCTCCCTAATTAGTCTCTCTGCCTGCAATCTCAATTGCCTAATTGATTTCTTCACCCACGATCTTAATTTCCTATTCCTCGCAGGAGAGAGCAACCTTTCCCTTACCAGAAAGGGCTTTCTCATTCCAAGAGCTCTGCCATATGGTAAAAAAATTGACTCCTTCATGCCGGAGAAGGGTCTCTCATGCCAGAAATGTGTTTCTTTTTCTTTCTCATCCCCCTCTCTTCCACTTTCTCAGGCAGCAGTGCGCACACTCCCACGGGCCAGGAAGGAGCCACCAAGAAAAACAAAAAGTGGTGCTCAGCTTTTGGCACTGCAGGGTGCACACCTCTCAGCAGGCAGAGTAATACTCAGTAATACTTTTAGACTCAGATCGTGCCTACAAGCTAGTGTCTGCTGCTAGTTTGGGGATTACAAAGTAGCGCTTTTACCCAGTCTACCCAGGTTGGATTCCTGGTGAGGGAAGATTTTTTTTTCCTCCTTCCTCCCCAGCAGCACTCACTTGCCAGCTCATGTTTGCAAAGAAGGTAGGACTTGTGGCTCAAGACCCAGCTATCAGCAAAGTGCCCTTCCTCACAGGGGAAGTACACACATCATGCTCATAGGGGCCCTGCCTTCTCTCAAACTATGGGAGGGGGATAATAAGAAGTTCAGCTTGTAAATGGTCCTCTATAATACTATTACACAATTAGATTTTTTTTTTTCAAAAGGCAGGAAAAGTAGGAAGAAATCCCCCATATATGGGCTTCTATGATCCTTTACCAAGACCCAGAATTATTAGATGGCACTGCGTCCCCCGAGATCTCAAAATAATCAGGAATTTTCTCCTCCCCCTTTATCCTGGCACTCTGCATGGGGAACTGAGTTCTCTGTGGATTTCTTTTATTTATTTATTTATTTATTTATTTATTTAGGTGAGGCAACACTTGGTTGATCTCACAGATTGCAAGGACCTTGTCAGTTTACAATCCTTTATTTTTTATTTTTTATGCCTATAGCACCTGGTCTTCCGAGGCAGTCTCCCATCCAAGTACTAACCAGGCCCGACTCTGCTTAGCTTCCAAGATCAGACAAGATTGGGCTTGTTCAGAATGATATAGCTGTAGACTATGTAGATTTCATCTATTTCACTACTCCTTGAGGAAATTAGATTTGCCCCCTCAGAGAAGTTATAAATACTGATAGGGGAATAATAAGAGGATGTATATGACAGCTGATGTCTATATTTATTGGTATTTTATACATATATAATATGGTGTGTTTTTGCCTCCAGATGGTATTACCAGTTTAAAATATTTAATTGGTTTGGAAAAACATGCCTTTTAGAGTTATTAACATTAATTATTAGAGGAATTTGAGTTCCCTACTTTTGGCTTCTCATTACAGAAAAGCTAAAATACAAATTAGAATGTGTTAATCAATGTTGTGTACCTCATTAAAATGTCTCTTAAAAATTGTACATATATTGCCAACAAAAGCCTATTCTTCTAGAGGTTACAAAATAGATTTATAAATTTACCAGTTTAAAGACGTTAATTGCTTATTTTTTAGCTGCCACTAGAAATTGAGGTTTATAAGAGTTAAAAATTCTAATTATGATAGAAAGTAAGCTAGCAAAAAATTTGAATTGCATTTTCTGTTTCTTTGACTGTTGGTCTGCTACTGATGTTATAGAAAATTTTTCTGAGTAGAAAACAAGGATTCTCTGCTCCATAAAAATAAATTTGTGTTTTATGTTGTCTTAACTAGTTTTCTGAGGCTTTTAGAAAACATACTAACATTGACCCAAAGTCTGATGAAGACCAGACACTCCTGGCTATGTATTTCATAACTCAAGCTGTGTTAGATATTCAAAGGAAGCCCCAAAAGTTAAAGACTAGACCCTAAACCCACAGGCTGCCTTGGTCCCAGAGGTCTTTAAGGTGAAGAGTAGAAAAAAGGCATACATTTTAGCTACCATATTATAGGGACCATCTCAAGGTGACCCTAGGCAATAAAAGTCCTTCAGGCATGGAGCGCCTCGACCTCGATTGGGCAGAATCAATACATAAACTGCAGGAAAGAAGGGTACTAGAAAGGTGAGTATTTATCAAGCTCTGGGAAGCCGGGGAGGGGTGGACCTCATAAGCCCTCTCTCCTCAGAGCTAGCCTCTCAAATGAAAGAGCTGCTCCCTCCTCCAACAAAGGAGGCCCAAGTGCTCACTGCTCCAGTCCTAGAGAAATTCATTGCAGTCACGACAGTGGAGCCTCAGAAAACCCTTGACGTGGCAGAGAGGAAAAACTGAATTTTTACTAGATACTAGAGCTACTTACTCTGTCCTGACTTGTCCCATGGGCTTCTCTCCAACGCTAACTACAGAGTGATCGGGAATAAATAGCCAGCCTAAAGTTAGGTAATTTACTTTTCCCACTGTGGAACCTGGGCTAGTAATGAAATTCTCCGCCACACATCAGGACCAAGGTCCAGTATGGAAAGCCCCTTGTCCTGGGAAATAGGGAACAGTGGGAAAGGGTGCAACTCCCTTGCCCATCACACAGTGCATGCTTGTGGGGAACCTGGTGCTAACCATTTGTGACGACCTAGTGTTTCCTATGGAACAGGGCTGCTCCCTCCTTGCAGTTGAAAGTCAGCCCTCAACACAAATGGAAAGGGCCATACCAAGTTTCCTCAAGCTCCCCAATTACTGTCAAATTACAAGGAATCAATAGCTGGGTACATTTGTCTCAAATTAAACCAGTTTTTTATGAGTCTCCACAGGTTCCTCCAGAAAATAAAATGGGACATATAGTCTATTCCCGTGAACCCATGGAAGACCTTAAGTTCTTGTTCCAGAAAACAGATAAGTCCACATAGCCCAGGGAGTCAGGGGACTTTTCTGAATAATTATTATTTTAGCCTGCTGTCTGTGGCACTACTCTCTTTTCAAAATAATTCAATTTCTTTTCACCTGATATCTTTACCTTAAATTAACAAACTGCCATGAAAAAGTAAGTTCATTGTCAATTACCTCTAGTAATTTTAACTTTCTTCTTTCAATCTTTTTTTCTAAATTTATGTCTTCTAGGCTGCAAGGCTTCCTACTAATTCCAAATGTTGGAACAACCTTATATTCTCTGCCTCTGGGCCCTTAGAATAGGCTTCCAGAGATTTTTATTCCCAGTAGGAAAGAACTATAGCCCTATCTCAGCTTTAAAGAAGTTACAGAAGACAGACCTTAGTACCTCAATACCCCCTTAAAAATAAGAGAATAAAATCTCTGAGGGAGAATAATGTAGAGAGGAGGCAAAAGAACTAAAGTATTAAATTAAGCTATAGTCAGAGACTGCCAAGGCCATCAAGGAGACAGCCCTTTACCCTGACCCAAATCCAGGAACAACTGTATTCCTTAGCAGGCATAGTATTTCAAAATCAAAGAGCCTTGGATCTTCTGACAGCAGGACAAGGAATAACATGCATTTACCTCAAAGAAGAATGCTGTTTCTATGTCAATTGATCAGGACAGGTTTCCATATCTATCCAAAACATTATTTTTTAAAATTTATTTATTTATTTAAATTAGTTTCAAATATACAGTACATTGGTTAAACATCTATATAGTTCTCATAAAACATATCCAAAATGTTCTTAAATCCACAGACAAGATAAAATACCTTGGCATAGGCACTCTTACTGGAAATTGGCAATTGTGGTTACAATCTTTATACAACTGCTTATTGTTCCCTTAATCTTACTTTTATTCTCATCCTCCTAGGACCACCCCTCCTAAATTGCCTTGCTCAATTTGTTTCTTCCAGACTCCAGGCAATTCATCTCCAGATGGTCCTCCAAAGGTGATAGTATCTGGTCCAGTCAAGGGATCTTGTACCATACTGTGGACCCTTATATGGACATCGACAACCTTTGCCCTCAGTCAACAGAGAGCAAGTATAGAGGACCCAATCCTTCACTTTTGTCCCTTCTCAGCCTGAAGTAGTTAGAGTGGTTATTATTCTCAAAACCTAAATTATTTGGGTCCCTAATACTTGAGGAGGAAAATGTTAAGTAGTTAGGAAGATACCACCCAAAGACCTCCCTTAGGATCTCCCCAGAATACTTTTCTTACAATTATAAATTACCTCTTTATCCTGAGGTGCAAAGGAGTAAAAAGCCACAAAATAGCTGCTGGTTTGGTCCAGCCATAAGTGTCAGTGCAGTTAATACTACCCTAAATTTTACATAACTTTAGCCTCATTATACCATCATTATAATATCATGTATATGCCTGGAAGTTCATTAATTATAACAGACTGAATTCTAGGTAATCACTTGCACAGAAGGCAAAGGATTATATCAGCCAAATGTCAATCAAAATGACCTCACATGTCAATCATCTAGCACAACTCCTGTAGACACACATCCAGAAGCCAATATAAGACTCACAACCCGAGTTCCACAAGCCTGCAGCCTTCTTTGATGTAGCCAGTTTCTCTCTCTTACTACTTTCAATAAATTTTACCTTACTAAATATCACTGATTTGTAATTCTTTACTGTATCATCATAAAGAACTGAGGACACCTCAGTGCCACCTGGGCAATGCTGGATTTTAGATCATCCCGATGGTAATACTAGGACTTATTAAATGTAAAATTTTATCATAAAGAAGGAAATAATTTTCTAAGAACTTCCATCCAAGAGATGATGAAGCTCAATAATCAGTGTTATCTTCTCTACAAGAATCTTCTGAAGTCTAAGTTGCTTATACCTGATGGTTTATCTCTTTCTTTTGAGATGTCAGGATGAAGTCCAGTTTTGCCTATGGAAGCCATGACAAATATTTCCTCCCGGCTCACATAATGATGTAGGGAGTCCTCCTTACACGATCTCCCTACAGACAAGTGCATGGCCCATCATCGCAGTTTCATGGACTTGGATAGTGAGCTGACCATAGAAGAGATAATCAGATATTTCTAGGAATCTGGAATTTGGGCAGTGAATGATATATAATCAGTGAAATTGTATATATACATACGCACTTTTTTTTTTTTTTTGCTAGAGTCAATGACCATGGAAAGAGAAATCCACTGGAGTCATTGAAAACAGAAAAAATGTATGTAAGCAGAAAAAAACTGGTCTACAGAGAAAAGTGATTGAGTAAACTCACTGTGTGGAGAGAAGCAGACCAACGATGACATACATCTCTATGAATGACGGGTAATAGATCTAGGCCCCTAACTTTCCATTATTTGATTTTCCATTTATTTTGTTGGTACCATAAGATTATGTACTATCTATGTCCTTTTTTATGTCAGTGGCATTCTGATGTCTGCAATTTAAAAGCATTGATAAGAGTATCACTCCTCAATGCCTAATCATCTATGTACTACTCTCCCTAGTCCCATGAATGACTGTTAGGTTTCTGTGTCTACCAAAACAAAGTGCCACAAAATTTGTGGCTTTCAACAATAAAAATTTATTATCGCACAACTCTGGAGTCTAGAAGTCCAGAATTATAGTGTTGACAGAGCCATGTTCCCTATGCAGGCTCTAAAAAAGAATCCTTCCATGTTTTTTTCTAGTTTCTGTTGGTTGCTGGAATCCTTGGCATTCCTCAACTTGTAGGGATATTACTCAGATCTCCATCACCATCTTCGCATGGTATTCTTCTCTAAGGTTTTTGTAGGTGCAAAGAGTATTTTTAAATAAGGTTACATTCTGAGGTACCTGGTGAGAGTGAATTTTGGGGAAAATTGTTCAATCCAGTATAATGATGTAATCTACAAAATTGCTTTTCCTTGAACCTGGGCAACATTCTGTTTCAAGAAACCTTCACACTGGGTGCCCTCATTGAAGAATTAAGTATATTTAAAACATGTTTATTTACATCACTATAGTAAGTTGGAGAGAGAGTTATTTGAGGATGATGGAAAAAAATAGTAGTTTCTCCTATGGCCACAAACATAACATAGATCTACAAATTTCTGGATATTAAGGGTCATAAAAATAAACATAGAGATCTTCTCAGAGAATATGAAAAGGTGAAACTATAATCTAAATATAGGAAACTGCAATACATTTTCTCCAACAAAACAGAAGTTAATCAGATGGTGGTATATTGTGCAGAAACATCCTCCACCTCATTGCCTTTTTCTTTAAATATTGAACATATTTTACTTAGATGTGTCACTGTTCATAGACTGTTTTGATGACAGAATATAGAGAATAAACTCTTACCCTCAGGAATTCCTACTGTCATAAGCATAATGGTGTATCACATTCTAGGTGGCATCCAGCCAATTTCTTTATGAATCCTCTGCCATTTCCTCATCTACTTAAATTTAAAGTATCAAGCAGACAACTGTAAGAAAATATAAGAAGAATCAAATATATTTTTTGGGTTTATTCTTCAGGTTGATACCTGCACTCTTAACCTGTCTTGGTATTTGGGTCACAATTTAATGGTAAAATATTGTAACAATGACTTTTCTATATATGCCCAACTAGACCATTTATCTTTTCAATGTCTATCAGCATCTTGTCAAACCCTTAGAGTTCATTAAACTTTCATTGACTTGCTGACTGACAAATAAGAAAAGAAGACCCTGTAGGTCACTAAGCACAAGAAACTTGATCAAATCATCAAATACCCCAAATCCTTGTTCTGTGAGGTAGTAAAGTCACCATCGAATAAATACCACAAGAAATGATTTCAGTTCCTTTTCTACTGAACCATGTAACTTGGAGCAAATCAATTAACATCTTGACTTAGGTTGCTTTATTTTTAACACATACTGCAATAGAGCATAATATTACATAAAAATTCAGTAACCTATTTACTGAAGAACAGTAAAAACTACCTCGTAGTGAAGGTTGTTTTTTGTTTTGTTTTTGTAGAAGGGTTTTGGCATATTTTCCCAAAATATTTCATTTGATTTTCACATTAATCTTTAGATTATGTGTTTTTATCAATAATTTGAAGATGATAAAACTAAGATTCATGAAATTTGATGCATTTTTCCAAAGCAAACAAGGCAGTAAGTAACATACCCAGGATTCACATGTAATTCACTGACTACAAAGTCTTTTTACCTTTGGTTCACAATGCTGTCTTTATGGAGTTTGGTCTGGATGATGTTTTGAGGTCATTTCTAGTCATAGTGACTACACAAGTACAGCATATACTTATTACTTCTTTATCTGGCCCACTGTCTTCCTGCTGCTTTTATAATATAAAGTTTATTCTCTGCCTATTTTACCTGAACCTCCCCACCTTTACTTAATTCCCACAAGTATAAATTAGCAGCTCTCACTTAACTATTGACTAGTGTCTGTCTATCTAGAAAGAGTCAGGGAAACAATAGACTTTATGTAGTGTTTTATGGAGCAAATAAAATAATGCTCCTTGGTGCCAACTCATCAGGTGCCTTGTTAGAATCATTTCATTATATTCTCACCTACTTTGCAACACCAAAGGCTGGCTTTGTGATAATATGTCTTTTGAATGCAACCTCAGTCTATAAGCCTATAGATTCAGAGAGACTAGCAGAGAAGAATAGTCACAGACCTTTTATTTTTTTTTCCTTTTTTTGCTCTTGTGACTCCCACTCCAGGGCTCCAGCCCCCCAAGGTAAGTGTTCTTTTCCCAAATGGAAGCACTAAAGTGCAGATAATTTAAATATTTTACTCGAACTACTTGACTTTGAGCCTGGATTCAAACTGAGATTTTCTGACTCCCATCTCACCATACTGTCTTTACTCATCACATCTTCTTACTCTGGTTAAGTCTAAAATGTGTGTAGTCAGTATCAGTCTCTGTTCTGGGTGCTAGAAATAGAGTTGGGAACAGACCCAAGTCTCTGATTTCACTGACCTGATGCTTTAGTGGGGTAGTAACTGGCAATAAACAAGGACATTAATAGATAATAAAATATAACTTTGTATAGTGCTGTGTTATGAAGAATTAATTTCAGGGTGTATATTAGAAAGTAATGAGGCTTGGACTGTGCAATTTAGATGAGGTCAAAAAGAAGGCATTTAAAAAGAGACCCAGAGAGGTCCAAGACAGTGGTAGCATAGGAGGACACTGAACTCACACCTTCCCATGAGTTAACTCAAATATACATTCATATATAGAGCTATTACTCCTGTGAGACAACTGAGGGCCAAAGGAATAACTTCTGAACAACAACTGAGAGAAAGAGACTGAATAGAGAAGGATGAGAAACCACAAATGTCTTTCAGAAGCTGCCAGAGGACCTGAGAAGCATTATTGTTTACATACTCTACAACTTCAATGGGCCAAGTGGGAGCTCTATTTGGGTGCTTCAGCCTACCTGGAAGATCGCTACAGTGTATTCCCATCTACATTGTCCAGAGCCTTTGCCTCCAAACACAGGGAGCAACAGGAACTACAGTGCTTCATCACAGGCACCTGGCTTCGCTATTTAGAGATGCTTCAGCCTTTCAAATCAATGCCACAGGTATCATAAGCACCTGCCCAGCTCCAAACAGCTTCTGTAAACTGCCCAGTACATAAAGCCTCCACAGAGGTTGCTTCCACAGAAGACCACGTCCTGCACACAAAACAAGAGAGAGACTGTATGGAGAAAGATGGGGAGCCGTGGGAGCTCACCAGGGACTGTGGGACTTCTCCAGGATCAAAGGCACCAGTGAGCACCATGGTTTCTATCCCCATCTACCTCCTTTGGAGGCTCTATTCAGGTGCTCTGTCCTACCTGCAAGGTCGCTGCGGCATGTACCCGGACATGCTGCCATAGCCCATTTTAGCTCCAAACAAAGGGAGTAAGCAGGATCAATGAGGAATTACTACAGGCATCTACCCTCCTCATGCAAAGCCCCAGACACCTTAGGCAGCCAATCGGCTGCTAATTGTCTTCCAAAACCACTTATCATATACAGCCTACAACAGAGGTTGTTTCTATTAGAGGCTGCTTTTTTAAGACTGGGAGTGATAGTTATTTTGTCTGATTCATAAAAACAAACATAGAAAATAAAACAAAATGAAAGACAGGAGGATACCTCTCAAGTGGAGAAACAAAAAAAAATTCCCTACAGGTGGGGGGGAGGGAGGGGGTGGGGTACTAAGGAAAGAAAGATAAGTAATTTGCCTGATAAATAATTCAAAAGACGTCTATGGCCATGGCACCTTGAACAAGCCCAATCTCGTCTGATCTCGGAAGCTAAGCAGGGTAGGGCCTGGTTAGTACTTGGATGAGAGACCACCTAGGAAGACCAGGTGCTGTAGGCATAAAAAATAAAAAATAAGAGATTGTAAGCTGACAAGGTCCTTGCAATCTATGAGGTCAACCAAGGGTTACTTCAGCTAAAATAAAATAAAATAAAATAAGAATTCAAAAGAAATGATCATAAGGATCATTTCTTATGATCATTTCTTTTGAATTCTTATTTTATTTTGAAATGATCTTGGTTAGATCAATTATCTAACCAAGCTTGAGAGTGAAATAGAGAAACTTAAGGAGAACTTTGACGAAGAGGAAGTATAATTAAGAACCAAACAGACCTGAAGAATACAATAACTGAAATGAAAAGTACATGAGAAGGAATCAATAGTAGATTAGCTAATACAGAAGAATGGGTCAGTGACTTGGAAAATAGACTAGTGGAAATCAACCAATCAGAACAACAAAACAAAAAAAAATGAGAAAAAAAATCCCAGGATAGTTTAAGGGACCTCTGAGATAATACCAAACACTCAAACATTTACATTATAAGAATCTTAGAAGAAGAAGAGAGAAAGAAACAGAAACTTTATTTTTTAAAAAAATAATGGCTGAAAGCTTCCTTAATCTGAGAAAGAAAATAAACATCCAGGTCCATGAAGCACAGAGAGTTCCAAACAAAAGAACCCAGAGACCCAAAGTTGAGATAAAGAGACAGTCTAGAGGAAAGCAAGACAAATGGGTTCAGAACAAAAGAAACCCCGTAAGTCCATCAGAAGATTTTTCAGGAGCAATTTTACAGGCCAGAAGGGAATGGCGGAACATCTTAAAGTGCTCAAAGAAGGGAAACTACAATCTAGAATAGTTTATCCAGCACAGTTATCATTCAGAATTGAAAAAGAGATAAACAATTTCCCAGACAAACAAAAACTGATGGTGTTCATTACCATTAAATCAGCTTTATAAGAAATATTAAAGGGTCTTCTCTAAGCACAAAAGGAAAGGCCAAAACCAGACCAGAAATGAGAAAATGTGAGAAAAAAGAATATCTCACATGTTAAGTAAATATTTAATACATACAGTGAATCAGATATTTAAAAAACTGCTATGAAGGTTAAAAGGAAAAGTGCCAAACTCAACCTAAACTGCAATAAGTAGTTAGGAGATACATGGCATAAAAAAATTCTAAAACATGACATCACTAACATAAGGCGTGGAGGTGGGAATAAAAATGTAGATCTTATAATAATGTAATCAAACTTAAAATACATTGCTATTAATATAAAATAATATATCTAAACTTCATGGTAACCAAAAACCTACAAAAGACATACAGAAAACAAAGAGAAAGGAAATTAACAAAATGCTAAAGAAAAATAGCAAACCACAAAGGAAGAGATCAAGAGAAGAAAGGAACAGAGAACTATTAAAACAACCAAAAAAATAAAAAATAAAATAAAGCAGTAATAGGTACGTACTTACCAATAATTACTTTAAATGTAAATGAATTAAATATTTCAATAAAAAATGAGTGCCTAAATGGTTTAAAGGTATTACCCATCTCTATGCTGATTACAAGAGACTCACTTCAAATGGAAAGATGAACACAAACTGAAAGTGAAGGGATGGTAAAAGATATTCTATGCAAATAGAAATAAAATTAAAGCTGGATAGCAATACTCTATCTGACCAAATAGACTTCAAAATAAAAAAAATGTATAAATCAAAGACATTATATAATTATAAAGGAGGTCCATCCAAGGAAAAGATATAATAATTGTAAATATATACACATCAATATAAAAAGCAATTATTAATAAACATAAAGGGAGAAATCCACAGTAATATAATAATAATATCACACTCATCTTTTTAATATCACACTCACCTTAAAAGACTGATCATCCAGATAGAAAATTAATAAGTAAATAATGGTTGCAATGTCACATTAGACTAGATTGATTTAATAGATATTTATTGAAAATTTCATCCACAAAACTGAAGAATGTACACTTTTTTTTTTAAAGTGTACATGGAACATTCTAAAGGCTAGCTAATATTTTAGGCCACAAAACAAGCTTCGATAAATTCAAGATGGTTAAAATCATAGCAATTATTTTTTTTCTGAGCACAATGACATAAAAATCAACTAAGAAAGAAAACTAGAATAAAACACAAATGTGTGGTGACTAAACAACATACTACTAAACAATCAATGGATCAAAGAAGGAATCAAACAAGATATCAAGACTATCTCAAAAAAAATGAAACCAAAAACACAACTTTTCAAAGTTTATGAGATGCAGCAAAGGCAGTCTGAGAGGGTAGTTCACAGCTATATAGTCTACCTCAAGAAACAAGAAAATCCCAAGAAAATAAGTTAACTCTACACCTAAAAAAGCTACAAAAAGAAAATCAAACAAAACTCAAAGTAGAGAAAGAAGGAAATAGCTAATATCAGAGTAAAAATAAATGAAATAGAAATTACAAAACAATAGAGAAGATCAACAAAACTAAAAGCTGGTTCTTTGAAAATTATAAAAACTGACAAACTTTTAGACAAACTCATTAAGAAAAGAGTCAAAATAAGCAAAATCATAAATGAAATATGCAAAGTTATATCTGACACCACAGAAATACAAAGAATCATTAAAGAATACTATGAACAATTATATACCAACAATTTTGACAGTCTACAAGAAATCGATTAATTTCTAGAGGTATATAATTTTACGGTACTGAATCAGGAAGAAATACAAAATTTAAGGAGATTAATTACTAGTAATAAAATTGAACTATTAATAAAATATATATAGATATATATATCCAAGAACAGATAGCTTCACAGGTGAATTTTACCAAACATTCAAGGGTTTTATTATATAACAAACTCACAGCTTATATCGTACCCAGTAGTGAAAAGTTGAAAACTTTTTTTACTAAGGTCAGAAATAAGACAGAAATGCCCACTATCACCACTTCTAAATAACATAGTACTGGAAGTCCTAGACACAGCAATCAGACAGGAAAACAAACAAACAAACAAACAAACAAATAAATAAATATAACATCCAAATTGAGAAAGAATTAAAACTCTCAGCATTTGTAGATGACATAATTCTATATGTAGGAAACATTAAAGATTTCACCAAAAACTGTTAGAATACATGAATTCAGTAAAGTTACAGAATACAGAATAAATATACAGTAATCTATTGTATTTCTATACACCAATAATAAATGATCGAAAGGAGAAATTAAGAAAACAATGATAGTTGCAATTGTATCAAAAAGCATAAAATATCAAGAAATAAATTTAATCAAAGAGGTAAAACACCTGTCATCTGAAAACTATAAGGTACTGAAGAAAGAAATCAAAGAAGATACAAATAAATGGGAAAATATGCTATGCTTATGGATTGGAAGGATTAATATTATTAAAATGTTCTCACTACCTAAAGCAAGAATCAATGTAATCTTTATTAAAATACCAATGACATTCTTCTCAGAACTAGAACAACTAATCCTAAAATTTACATGCAACCACAAAAGAAACTGAAAAGCCAAAGAAATCTTGATAAAGAAAGAAGTGGGAGGTATTATGCTTCCTGATACCAAACTATACTACAAAGTTACAGTAATCAAAACATTATGATAATGGCATAAACATGGATATAAAGATCAATGGAATAGAATAGCCCAGAAATAAGTCCATGCTTATACAGTCAACTAATCTACAATAAAGGCAGCACAGCTGCAATGGAGTAAACACAGTCTCTTAAATAAATGGTGTTGGAAAAACTGGAGAGATACATGTAAAAAATAAAATTGGACCACTTTCTTACACCGTATACAAAAATAAACACAAAATGGATGAAAAACTTAAATGTAAGACTTGAAACCATAAAACTCCTTAAAAGAAAGATAGACAGTAGACTTTTTGACTTTGCTCTTAGCAATATTTTTTGGATATATCTCCTTGGGCAAAGGCAATAAAAGCATAAAGAAACAAATGAGATTACATTAAACTAAAAAGCTTTTGCATAGCAAAGGAAGCCATTAGCAAGATGAAAAGGCAACCTACTAAATAGGAGAAAATATTTGCAAGTGATCCATCCAATAAAGGGTTAATATTGAAAATGTACAGGGAATCCATACAATTTAACACACACACACACAAAGAATCCCATCGAAAAAGGACAGAGGACCTAAATAGACATTGCTCCACAAAGGGTATATAGAAGGCCAATAGATATATGAAAAGATGCTCAACATCACTAATCATCAGGAAAATTAAAATTAAAACCACAATGAAATATAAGCTCATACATGTCAAAATGGCTATCATCAAAATCAACAAACAAGTGTTGTCAAGAGTGTAGAGAAAAACAACTGTCATACACTGCTGGTGGGAATGCAAATTATGCAGCTATTATGGAAAACAGTATGGAGGTTCCTCAAAAATTAAAAATAGAGCTTCTATATGATCCAGCAATTCCATTGTTGGGTATTTATCTAAAGAAAACGAAAACTCAAATTTGAAAAGATATATGCACCTCCGTGTTCATTGTAGCATTACTAGCAATAGCCAAAGATATGGAAGAAATCCGGGTGTCCATTGATAGATGAATAGATAAATAAGATATGAAACATATAAGAATAAAATTTTGTCATTTACAACAACATGGACGGACCTAGCGGGTATCCTCCTAAGTGAAATAAGTCAGAGAAAGACAAATACCATATGATTTTACTTATACGTGGAATCTAAAAACAAACAAGAAAACTCACAAAATAAAACAAATGAATAAACAAAACAAAACGGAAAAGACCCATACATACAGAAAACAAGCTGATGGTTATCAAAGGGAGGCAAGTAAAGGATGAGGTAAAAGAATTCTTCATTGGGCTTACATATAGCAATACTGACTGAAATTGGGAAAAGCACATTGACCAACCTGATTAGCCAATACTAATTAACAAATTCAATAAAAAATTAAAAAATAAATAAGATAATATAAAAGGAGGCCAGTGTGCTAGAAAGCAGACATATATGATCTAGGGGACAGTATTCCAGAGAGAGGAAGAGCAAGTTCTAAGGTCTCGATGTGGGATTGGCTGCCTGTTTGAGTTACAGATACAGGGTATGTTCCTGCAGTGTAGAAAGATTTCCTCTCTTGTCCCCTTGTCACTAATAAGAATTGTTGTTGCTTAGACCAGAGGGAGGATCATGCCCTGGGCCAGCAGAAGGACACAAATTCCATCTGGAGTCATGGTGCCATTCATCACTCTAGGAAGGTGGTTGCTCATTACCCTTCTGGGCGAAAGTCAGTCAGCAAGCCCAGGTTAGCTCAGGCCATCTCTTCCTGGGGAATCTATATAATCCACATAGCTATTTGGTTTTGTTTTTAAATTACAACAGTGGTCTTTCATTACATAAATTCTAAGTAAAATTAATAAAATTACATAAGGGATTGATTGCCACAATGACTTACAGAATGTTCCAAAGGAGAAAATAAATAAACAAAAGGGTTGGAGTAAAGGAACAAGATAGTTCAGTTGATGTTAAGCTGACCCTTCTTTATTTCTCATAAAGTCGCATTCAAATCTCTCTTTGCATTTGGATGGCTTATAGTGGTTGGATGTTTGTTATGGGAAAATGACCACCTTTTCTGCTATTCTTTCAATCAAGTCAATGTAGTTTATGACAATAAAAGAGACAAATGCAAAATCATCAGAGTCTCTGTTCCCTGATAAAGCATAGGATCTGGTAAATGACATTAAACAGAAGCATAGAGGATGTCTTCTAATTCCGATGAAATAATCGGCTTTTCCTTCCTTAAGCCCTACTACCCCTGGTTTTGCAGGAGGGCAATAGCTAAAGGATATGTGATGATGTTCAAGGCAACAGAACCCAGAGTATTTCAGGTAACATTTATTCTGAGGAAGTTATTCTTTTTCAGGTCTGAAAAAGAGGACTGGGTCCTAGAAGGGAACTGATGGTGCTGCAGTTGACAATGCTGTTTTGTTTTGTCTCTATTTCAACATGCTTTTCCTGTTCAGAAAGTCATGCATATAATATCTGGCTTACACAATAATATTTAAAGTGCCCCACCAGCCAGCCACACAGGAGACTGGGGTTTCTCAAGGACAGTGACGTATGTACTGAGCACTCACTGTAAAAATACTATGCTTCTTGAAGGAACATTTTCTCTTATCTTAATATTTGGCCTGCTAGGGTCTGGGACAGTATATATGAATGCAAGAGATTGAAGTTAGTATCTCAATAGTTTTTTCTGAAGAATAGCTCCTACAGGTAAATCTGAATCCAGACAAGATGGCATTGGGGTGGGAAGGAGTCACAGTAGTTGTTCAACGCACATGCTCATCATCTTTTCCTATAAAAAATTGCATACATTTGGCATTTCACGTACACAGTTAATTAATTATATATTTCCCAGGGTCTCTTTCTAAATCACGTTTGGTTCACACTTACCTTCATACTGCTCCCAGTGTCTTGGTTCATGGCTGGGACTGTAAAGACAATCAGGACTCCGCTTTGCCTCTAAAGACTCAGAGTCTCCATTAACAAACAGGTCAGGCCTGGGAAGGGCACAGGGTGTGTGATCTGCTCCTGCTTCATGCTCACTTAGCTGCCCATAGTGGATGAAAAATAAGAGGCAAAGCAACTGTGACTCACAGACTTATCAGCTGAGAAAGTCACATTCTGTTATAGACTCTAAAGGATGATAAGAGGGAAGAGAATGAGAAAGTTCTGATATTGTGGAAACCCTAGAAAATGTTGGAGTGAAAGACAAAGTAAAGAAGGCATGTTCGATGGACTTCAGAACAGCCACCTGGAGTGGCTGAGAAGGAGGAGAAAGTCATGTTAATGTGACACCTAAGCAGAAAATTATTGCACACTAGAATCATTATCAAGTAACTTTAATGTAGGGAGGAGGCAAGAGAATTAAAATGTTAATCAAACTACTTTCAGAGACTACAATATGCTGATCAGCCCTGCAGCCCCGGCCAGGAAGACACCTTCAGAACAAAGGAAGATTTCTACTGGGATTGCTAATAACCCATTTCCCCACACCTGTAGAAGGAGAAACAGAAAAAACAGTCTTTAAGGGGCTGTCCTACACAAATAAAATCATTCATTCCCTATGACTAAAACCATTGGGAACCAATGGATTAAAGGCTGGGAACTGCCAATCCCTCCTTTCAGGCTATATACTCTTCTCCTTCCCTTTCCTCACTGTATGTCCATATCAAAGGAACTAAAGAATGATATATAAACTGAATTCTCTGAACATTTGGGGTCCCTCTCACTTTCTGTCTCTGAGAGGAAACCACACTGTCTGTGGAGAGTTATCACTTGTCTAATAAACTTTCCCTTTATCTCTGACTGGCATGTGTTGAATTCTTTCTACACTCTTTGCCAGAGGACCCTCTTCTTGTCCTGGTGCAGGGCTTGGTCCCATACTCACTCAGAGAAATTTGCCCTGTCCTGCTTCAACAAGTCCTGACACCCAGGCTGCATGCAGACTGATTGCACCAGAACCTTGGGCTGGGGCCCAGACATGCTTAACATTTCTTGAATGTCTCTGTGTGCAGCCACAACTGAGAACCTGTAAACCAGAGGGTCTCAGTGGTAGATTAGTCTCACACAGCTACTGTTGACATTCAGCCATTTCCTGCCTTCTTGCTTCAATTTCCAATTTCCAGAGAGGAAATTCCAGCCAGATTCCCTCTCCCCCAGGAAGCATCCCTATCTACCCTGACTTGGGAATATATTTCCCTCCCAAACCAGAATTTTTTCTTTGATTCTCTTAAAGCACATTAAGTCTTTTAATTATACAGACATAAATGACAAACAGTAACTCACAATGACAAATTAACAAGTGTACATATGCTACAAGGCTTTAGGGTCCAGAAACCCAGTTCCAGGTGTTGTACAAAATGTTTTTCATGCATAATTGCACTAAAACCTCACAATCATTCTATGAAATAGAAAACTGCATATTCCTTTTTCCAGACGGGAAAACAGAAGTTTAGAAAAGTAACTGGCAAAGATCATTTGTCATGTCTTAATAAAGATTGGGCATGAGCCCAGTTCTGTTTGATTAGAACCTTGACCTTAATGACAGTATTGTAATCACAGCACCTAGTTCTATCTTGTTTTTAACAAGACTCAGAACTAAGGTCTAACTCTTGTATACACCACTTATGAGCAACACTTGAGAAACACCACTTACGAGTAACATTTGTGAACGCTTAATTGCTACCCCTTAAAACCCCACCCCAAATCTTGGATTGAGAGAGACAGATCCAAACCTTGCTTCCTGTCTCTTTTCTAGTTGATGCAAAAATAAAGCTCCTTTCTTTTCTCCAAAGACGGTGCTATGCTCCTATGTGCATTGGGAATAGAGCCTTTGGTATCAGAATAACATGGTCATATGGAAATATCATAGGATCAGATAATGGCCATGCTTACTCATGGTTGTCTTTTTGATGTTGAGGCTCAAGCCTCAACCCAACACAACTCTAGTCCCTATGGTCCTTCTTCACCATGGTCACTCATCACACCTGGATGATGTTTTGGGGGCTAAAGATTGAATCCAGACAGACCAAGGCTAGAGTAAAAGTACTCCAAATTTAAACTGTGTGACCTTGAGTGAGTTACTTCTTTATCTCTTTGAGTTTTACTGCTCATATATACAATGAGGATTTTTTTCAAAGCATTGTAAATGAGGGCTAAAAGGGAAAGCACATAAAAGCCTATTAAAATGCAAATGCATAACAGACTCCTAATAGATGGTAGTGAATGGGGGAGTGGATGATTTGCATTTCTGATATGCTACAGACACAGAACTCTGCTCAGCTTACCTGCTCTTTGGGGCACTGCCTCCCATGAGACTAGAATGGAAGCTTGTATAAACCTTAGTCTTGGCCCAAAGAAGGGACACGATTGTCCTCAGAGCCCTTGCTCCAATCACTGAGGTCAGCACCACTCTGTGTCTATGCTCACCTTTGACATGGTGGATACTTCTGGCCTTGTTTCTCTCTGCTCTCTCCCCCTGTGCCACCTTCACTGCTTCCTAACTTTCTGTTAAAACCAGGTTACTAAGTATGTAATAACTATTTTTAAAGAGTAATCAATCTTGAATAAACATTAGGGATTTATACCCAAGATGGAGATAGAGCTTCAGGGTAGGAGTTTTGTAGCTGTCCCTTTGATCCCTCGAAGACTCATGTACTGTGGGAGGGGTTGCTGTGCTTCATAGACACCAGACAACTTTTCCTGGAGCTTGTGTTTATGTGCCCTGAGAACCGTAAAGCAACAGACAACCATGGCCTGCTTTCACATACTCAAAGCTTACTGAAAAATCAACAGTATTATTTTTATTTTAAATAAACATACATGCACACCTATATCTCCCCCCAACACAAATTCACTCACAGAATTTCATTAATATTTAATATAAAATATAAGACTTCAGACATATTTCACACTTGGAGTAGGTTATTTATGATTAAGACCCTATGCACAATCTGAGTTTATATTCGATTGCCTCCTACATTAAGAATGTTTAGGTAAGAAGAATGTTTAGGTGAGCAGCCTTGGGGGAGCTGTGTAGAAGCAGAGGCCCAGTGGTCAGAGAAAGAAATCTGTTATCTCAGTTCAAATTTGAGCTCTGTTTCCAGAGAGTTGTAGAAATGTCATCCTTTTTACATGTAAAAAGAAATGCTGTGTTGGTTGTTCTGTTTGCTTCCCCACCCTCCATCTACATTCACACATTTTTCTGCCCTGTTGTGGGTTCCAGAAAGCTGACCTTGTGGAATGCATGCCCTGAGAAGCAACTCTGAGGTAACTCAGGGCAGAAGAAGAGGAACATTGAGAGGTGTCCCCTGCACACTCCTGCCTTCCTGTGGAGTCTTGGCAGTGACCACATTTCTCTATGGCCTTAGCTCCTACTGGGAATCTCCTTTCCAGCTGTAAGTTCTTGTTAAGTTCCAGAAACACTGTTTTCTCATGCCAGGGGGAAGAGTTTCTCTCTGAGATTAGTCCTAAGGCCTGATGAAGTTTCACCCTCACTTACAGGCTCCTGTAACCTGGCCCACACCATCTGCACATCACTCATCCTAAAGCTTTTCTTGGTTTTATACATACTGAGTCATTACTCTCCTGCCTCTCTCTGACTAATGAAGTATTAATGCCTAAGAGTTCTGGATTGTTTAGGTTATGACTACATGTGCAACGTTGTGTTCACTTAATACATACTGAATAGGTGGCTGCTATTGTTATATTCTGTGTTTACTTCTGGGTAAGAGACAGGTGACCAGGAGATTCTGTGCTAGAAGTCACATGTGCTAGTATAGCCACACTGCTCCAGGGATTTGGCACACCAAATGGCTGCTCTCTGTCCTGCACAGGAAAAGAACATGTGCAATATCATGCATATTTTCTACGGGTTTTCCCTTATTCGAGCTTCTTCGCCTCAGGATTTGTGGGCTATAGAACAGAGATGTTCTCCCTCCCTCAGCTCTATGTGCCCCGCCACCGATTATCGAGACAGTAGATGATAGTGGTTATATTGAGCTAAGAAAAAATACCACAGTGTGACAGAGAATCCTGGGGACCTGGTACAGAGAGGCAAGGGACTGCAAACCACAAAGGTATCAGTAGAAAGAACTGACCAACCCAATGACCAATGCTTCTCTGAAATTCTGTTAATGATGGTTGCTAATTTGGCTTCTGGGAATCTTTTTGTCTTACTGGTTAAAGATGTATATATTTCATAATTTTATGTTTTAATTAATCATTTTATGTTCTACATATTATCTTGACTTATAAATTCAAATGGGGTCTTGGAGGTTCTTTAATTGGAAATGCATTCCATAAATATAAGATTGTTATTAATTTTGATTATTAATATTTAATTTTAAAATAGTTAATCTCATTAATTCCATCTTTTAATAGTGTATCCAGAACTCTTATTTTTATTCATATATAACCCAGAGCACCTCACTCTTCTGAGACTGTTGTTTGCTTTGAAATGTCAAAATTTATGTCACTTTTGCATTCAGTTTTTGTCTTTGCAAGGGGTCCTATTAGTAAGTCACAGATACATATAAGAACTGATATGAGCAAAAGTAGAAATTATTGAACAAATGTCAGGTAGTGACAGAATAGCGAGGGGCAGTAAACCTGGCTTGTAAATAGGCAGGAGTCAAGAGAGGTAAAAAGCAGGATGAACACCCTCATCCCAACACTGCATGAGTGAGGGACACCACTGCCCTCATCACTGAATTCAGGTCACTGAAGTCACTGCCAAGACTTCCGCACTGGACATAGGCCCAGTCCCTGCTACTGAATCCAGAAACTAGATATTCTTCCTCCATCCTCAGTCACCAGAGAATCTTCTACCATAGCCATTCCCATGTGACACTAATTCTTGGTCTGACGCAGTGGTACATGCATCTATCTCATTGAGTCTTGGTCACATGCCCATGCTCTGATGCAAGGGAGGCTGAAAGAAAGGCTTCTAGACCGCTCAGATCTCTAACAGAATCACATAATAATTAGACAAAAATTTCAGCTGCTGGGACTTTAAAAAGGACAGAGGTCTAGTACAATGTCATTTCTTACGATCTTTCCCATGTTGTAAAATAGTGCAGTCCCAGTGCCTATACTACAGATAGTGTCTTTGAAAATAGCAAAGCTATTCCATTCAGCTATGAATGCCAAATACCTTTTTTTCTGTTAAGAGATTTTTTTTCTTTGTTCTTCCTTTGTTTGAAATCACCGAATATTTAATAATTTCCTCAAATTTCCCTTAATTTGCCTGTGGTTAAGAATCTGGGCTTTAGAGGTAAATGCCTGGCTTCAGATCTGTCTGTCCCCTCACCAGCTGTATTTACCTGTCATCCTGAATCTCACATTCCTCTCCTGAAAATAAAAATAAGGATAATACCTATCTCATAGGGTATTTATGAGAATTCAATGTGTTAATACAGTGCTGCTCACATTGTGGGCTGAGAATAAGAGCAGCTACATAGTTTACATGGCCCAGCGCAATATGAAAATGAGGACTCCCCTCTTCACCAATTATCAAGAATTTCAAGATGGTAACAACAGAGCACTACACTAAGTGTTAAACCCTTTAGAGCATGTGTCCTTTGAAACTACATGTCCATGAAGTGACTTTGCCTGTTGAACATTGTTAGTTACTGGTCCAGAGAAGATGCAGAAATTAAGAGGAACATTTGAACATTTATAGTAATTTTGCATTGTTATGATACTTAAGAATGTCATGAGCAGTGAATCTGATTTGTTGAATAGAAACTGGTTTAGATGTTGTCAAACTTACATGCTGAGTTACATGTGGTATTAGCATTGCATTAGTCATTCCCACTATGATTATTATTCAACTGAGGTAAATTAAAAATCAGGGGAAAAATGGTTCTTTGAGACCTTTCATCTGAGAAGCAATAAGCTAATGAATACAATAAACATAAACAGTCCTCAACACATAATTATATGTTCAGTAAATGTTATTATTGTTACTTGTGGTTATTTTTAACATACATTGTTTTGGTTGTGGTGTGTGTGTGTGTGAAGGAGGCATGAGATGTGTTTTTTTTTAATTTAATTAATTTCTTTTTTTAATTTTATTTTATATGTTTCCAGTATATGGTACATTGGTTAGACATTTATATATTTTATAAAACTATCCCACTAATTGCTCTTTCTCTCCTAGCAAATACACCAATGCTAACTGTATCCCCTATGCCATGCTCCCTATCCCCATGACCATCTATCAACTAATAAATTGTACTTTAACCATTCACCCCATTCTATAAGCCCCCCCAGATCCCTTCCCTCTGTCCATCACCAAATTGTCCTCTATATATTTGTGTCTATTTTTGATTAATTTGTTCTTTTTTTTCCTTAGATTCTGCATGTAAGTAAAATCATATGGTATTTATCTTTCTCTGATTTACTTCACACAGTGTAATAAAGATCAGAGTGAAAATAAATGAAATAGAGTCCAGAAAAACAATACAAAAGATTAATGAAACCAAGAGCTGGTTCTTTAAAAGAATAAACAAAATTGGCAGATCCTTAACCAAACTCATCAAGGAACAAAGAGAGAGGACTCAAATAAAATCAGAAATGAAAGAGGATAAATAACTATGGACTCCACAGAAAATACAAAGAATCATAAGAAAATATATGCCAATGAATTATACAATCTGGAAGAAATGTACACATTCCTAGAAAACATACAATCTCCCAAGACTGAAGCAAGAAGAAACAAAAAATATGAACTGACCAATTACCACCAATGAAATGGAATCAGTAATCAAAAACCTCCCAAAAAACGAAAGTTCTGGACCAGATGGCTTCATAGGCGAATTTTACCAAACATTCAAAGAAGAATTAACACCTATTCTTCTCAAACTATTCCAAAAAAATTCAAGAAGAGGAAAGGTTCCCTAATTTCTTTTATGACCATTACCTTGATTCCAAAACCAGAGGAAGACATTACAAAAAAATCTATAAGCTGATATCTCTTATGAACATTGATGCAAAACTCCTCAACAAAATATTAGCAAACAGAATTCAGCAATACATTAAAAATATCATACACCAGATTGTTAGATTTATTCCCGGGATGCAAGGTTGGTTGGTACAATATCTGCAAATCAATTAATGTGATACACCACATTAACAAATAGAAAGATAAAAATCATATGATCATGTCGATAGATGCAGAAAAAGTGGTCTACAAAATCGAGCATCTATTTATGATAAAAACTCTCAGCAAATTTTGGATAGAGGGAACATACCTCAATATAATAAAGGCTATGTATGACAAACCTACAACGAACATCACACTCAATGGGGAAAGTCTAAAAGTGTTGTCCTTCAAACCAAGAACAAGACAAGGATGCCCACTTTTACTATTCCTCTTCAACATTGTATTGGAAGTCTTAGCTACGGCAATAAGACAAGAAAGAGAAAAAAAATTATTCTAATTGAAAAGGAAGTAGTAAAACTCTCATTATTTGCCAATGAGATGATAATATATATAGAAAACTCTAAAGATTCCACCCAAAAACTGTTAGAATTGATCAATGAATTCAGTAAAGTAGCAGGTTACAAAATAAATGCTCAGAAGTCAGTGGCATTTTTAACACCAATGATGAACTTTCAGAAAGAGAAATTAAGAAAACAATCCCATTTACAATTGCATCGAAAACAATAAATTACCTGGGAATCAAATTAACCAAAGAGGTAAAAAACCTGTTCTCAGAAAATTATGTCATTGAAAAAACAAAAACAAAAACAAAAACAAAACAAGATGTGCTTTTTCAGAATTTTTTGTTTCAACCTTTACTTCTCTAATTCTAATTCTTTGTGACTGTCCATTTCCTACTCAGAGTGTTGCAAGTTCCTTATACTCTAACTGGGTTAGTTGTCCCTCATCTGTGCCCCTCACTTCTCATCAGTATCTTAAGGACTAGTACCTTTTACTGAATTTATCTTCTTTTCCTGAATTTTTTTTTTTCTTCTCAAATATTTACTCTGTCTTTAGGAGGCCTTTGAAGTTAAAGACAGCATATTCTGATTACTTTGAGTCCATGCAAAGCAGCCCTTTTGAGTCCTCTCATAACAGAGTTAATGCTAACTCATTTTCATTGGTCAGAGTCAAAGCTTAGCTCAGATTCTGCCCAACCTGTCTCCTCCTTCAGCTGATTTAAACCTGTATTCTTTCACTGCACTAAACTGTAACCATAAGTATGACAGCTTTCAGTGAGTTCTTTGAGTCCTTCTAGTGAATTATCAAAACCGAGGGTGTTTTGATCTTCAGAACTGCCATCAATCAAGCTTAGAGGGCACAGATTTCTCCAGAAGACTGCCCTCACTTCTGCCAAAAGCTGCTCTGCTCTTCTAGGCTACATGATGCTAAGCAGTTGTCTGAATACTACTCTTCAAGGGGGAATCTGAATTAACTTGATTGACCTATAAGACTTGTTTACGTAGGAATACCCATTTGTATCAAAAGAAAACTCATAAAAACAATTTATTTACTCTTAACAAATTAGAATGTTGCTTATTTCCTTTTTTTATTTTCTGTTCTAGGAATCTATCCTAATCATATAAAATAACAAGTCTTTGTTAAAAATGGTTATCAAATAATTGTTTAAATATGGAATGTCTTGAAAAATTTAAATTCCCAACATTAAAGAAGTGATTAAATAAATTATAGTATAAACATCTAATGATAATATGTAGCCATTATTGAGATTGTTTACTAAGAAGTGTTAGACACACATGAAAACGCTAATGAGATACTAATAAATAGAAAACAACAGGGTGTCAAATTTTATTCTCAATATGATTTTGACTCTAATTTGTTTTACTGCATTTTCTAAATTGCAAGTATCTGGAATGTATATTTTTGTAATAAAACAAGTAAATTTTATTATAATAGAGATTTGACTTTGAAGAGTTATACTGAGCTTGAGGAACCAGAGATGGATAATTTCTATGTTTCTCCAACTCTTCTGTACATTACTCAAGGGGTCTCAGGATAAAACCTAAAGTAGATTGAAAAACACTTGAAATATGATATTTAGATTTTTATTCTATAATAAATATATATGTGAAATATTTCTTTGTATTTAATAATATATTAATTTTTAAAATAAAAATAACTTACCTTCAGGAAAATAATTTCGACAGAACAGACCACAGACCACATTTTCTAATTATTTATCACACATACAATTTTCTCCTCTCTCAGCCTTCTCAAATCCCTAAGAACAGCCAATGCAAAAATTATATAACATTAATTGGTACCTGTGTAGCATAAGCTTTTTATGATGCAAAATTAAAGGAGTATTCACCTAGTGTTTTACTCAAATAAAAGTATTACTCTAGGAACATTACTTATGTCTATCCTGTGTCATTGTGTGCTCTTTGCTTTACCTGGATATGCCCTGGTGTAGTCACACATAACCCTCTTTGAGGAACACGATCACCTTTAAATTTCACATGTTAATAATAACATATAGAAGTGTGAACACGTTATTTCTTTTAATTTCTAGCTATATATGTTTTCCCTGAAAAGTAGAATTGTCATTTGGTTTGTTATATCTGTAGAAAGATTTGGGTTCAGATAAGGAAAAAAATAATAATAAAAAACAAACAACAAAAACACAAACTAACGAATAGTTCTCTTTAAATATTAAAAAAAAATTAGACTTCCTATGCCTAGATGTGTTTAAGCAGAAGTGCAGGGACTTAGCACTGTATAAAAGTGAGACTAAGATAACTTGAGTCTCCTTTAGACTATTAAAAATATACAGTGGATGCACCCATAGCTGTTGCATAGTGACTGAAATGACCAGGGAGTGTGTGTATTACCACATTCTTCATTACATCTACATCTTTCGCTCTACTACTTTTTTTCTCCCCTAAATAATTTATTTTCCTCCCATGATACAGATTTCTATGCTGTGTTCAATTTTCCAGTGTACTACCTCATTCTCTCTCATATCCTTTCACTGAGAATTCAGACAGGAACTGGTGCGATAGCTGTTTGTTTGTTTCCAGATATTCAGACACAGTTGATTTCCCTGGTATATGAATTAAGCAGCACTTGTCTGTTTTCCATCATCCACGGCACATTGGCATGCCCTTTCAAACACCTTTTTTACCCCTACTTGCAACTCATTAAGATAATTGACTTTTTAAAATGTTTTTTTTAGCTATAGCATAAATCTTATTCCTTTAAATAATGTGATGGCCTGACTGTTTTTAAATAGTATAAAGGTTATTGTAATGACAAGTATTCTCACTAGAATATGACATGGGGTTAATGGTGAGGTGTAGTAATTTCCATTTCGGTGAACAATATAGAATGCACATATCTTGAGGGAGTGACTTAGAATACACACTCCCAGACACCATCTGAAAATAAGCAGTGTGGGACACAGAAAAGAGAGGCAAAGAGAAAGTCATCAAATATAATTCCTGGAGAATGAGACAACTGCAACAATGGAGTCCCCAACAACTTACAAGCAAGTGAAGGAAGTAATAAAGCATCCTAGAGTCATCAGAACTAGGTTTGTGTCCTGGCTCTACTCCTCACTTGTATAAGATTAAGCAAGGCTGGGGACTAAGGTGCAGTATTTAGTGAGGACAAATTATGTGGTGAGGGTGAGGGTAGAGAAGATGTGTCTGTTGACAACATATAGCTCTAGATTATGAAAAACTGTGAGTTAAATTTTAATTTTATTGACAAAAAATGGTCTGAGGTACCAGAAAATGTGTAAGATGACTCAGAAAGGAGTTGGGATACAAATTAAAAGGTTAAGCCAACACCTAGGGGCCTGGAATGAGACAGTAACAGTGGTAGTAGCAAGGAGACATATGTAACAACTAATAAGGAAAACCAATTAGATTAGTTGTTTAGGACAAGAATGATTCTTATTTTCTATTTTAGCAGCTGGTAGTGCCAATCATAACAGGAAAAGATGCAATTTATTTGGAAGACAATGAGGAATTCTCTCAAGGTCTTATTGGCTCAAAGGGCTTAAGTATCATTATAGATAGAAATGATCTATAAACAATAATGTTTATATCTAGAGGTCAACTGCAGACAGCAATTAGGAGTCATCCCTTTTGTAAGAATGTAACTCTGCTATTAGATACGGACTATGAATACCTCAGGTGAGATGTAGGTAAGGTCAAGTGGCCACTGATTATTATCATGTTGACTAATATTTCAATGGTGCACCTTGCAACATACTTTTAAATATACATTTAATTCCATCTCAATGAGTGAAATATGAACAATTAGCATTATCTACATCTTTCCAAGTATAACAGAAAGTTTAGAAAGTTATATGTTTTCAAATTGAAAATACAGCATAAAATAATAGATTCAGTGCCTTTCTGCTATCCTGATCAGGAGCTGCCCAATAATAAATGGCAGCAGACCCTAGAGCTAGCTATCAGAACATCTGCAAAGCCAGAAAACTCTTTGATGCTATAAATTACAGTTCCATTCCTTTATTGTCTTTCATTCTTGAGATCCCCTGGTTACTGGTTCTCTTGAATTTAAACTACTCGGTCTCTATTAAAAAGATATATTTATTAGGCCTATATCATAAATATTTGGTTCCTTAATATTTGGAAAAAAATATTACCATTATTTTGTCCTTAGGCAGAACCCATATCATCAGATTTCGCCTAGCTTTCTGAGCAAGGAGTAGAAACCGCTAATGCTTTTTCTCTCAAAAAATTCCAATTTTTTTTCAGAATGTCGTATTATAAACTTGAAGAGATTCTGATTATTGGAGCGATAGGCTCTATTGCCCAAGAAAGCCAACAAAGTCTCTTCATAGGAAGTAGAAATTAGGATCAAGAAAAAGATGTCAGGTCTGGAACATGAAAGTTTAATGACGGTAGGTCATCTTATTTCTGTTTTGTGAACAGGAGGTAAAGATAAAACCATCCAATTGGCCCAGCCTCAGTCACCCATTAATGGTTCACCCATTAATCAGTCAACTATGGTTGGGATTTTGTTGAACAAGCATGGCTTCATAGATTCTATTAATCTACCCAAGAGATAAGAGAAAGAGGTTCTATTCTTGTAAATTTAATACATGGCATGTGTGTTTAACATGATCTGTTATATGTCCATTACAAGGACAAACATTTCCAATATTATAGCAGATATCTATGTCAAGAATAAAACAAAAAAAGTTAACATTATAAAACTACATTGTATGATCATTACTTTTTAAAGAGATTGACAATTTTTTTTTTAATTTCAAGAAACTATTCAATCTAAGAAATATTTATAGGATACAATTTAACATGTTCTAGAAATTACACCTAGCACCTCCTCTCTGTTAAAACCCCTTGGTAAATCCTGCTGATAGAAATATCAACAAGAGCCAACATTCACCAAAGACTTATAGTCAGGAGTAAAGACATAACTATTGTTACCCTTACTTATTTTACATTTTTTTCTACATCTGGAATGTTATTCAACTGGGCTACTTTTTGGAGGCTAAGAGAGACACTGTGAGAATGTAGGAATCTAGAGTTTAAAAAGCACACAATACAAATTGAAAGGATAAATCAATACACTTATCTATCGTACTTTGAGAGGTAAATATATAGATGACCAAGAACTTCCAAAACAGAAAATTGACCCTGGGAATGGTGAGAAAGAGGAATAGATGCATTGTTGGACGGTGATGGTTATTCTTGATTTTTTCTTATAACTTTTACTCTGAATTTTATAACAAACTTCTGGTATTTCAAATTAGAGCTTCATCTGCATTTCCCCTGAGATACATTGCTTTATAGTGAACTGTGCTTTTCAACTAGTGTGACACTAAGCTTCTGATACTGTATGAGTTACTATATGAGTTTTATTAGCCTGTTCTAAGAACCAACTCTGATTTACATATTGTTTCTATGGGGAGTGTGTTCAGAGTGCCAATTATAGGGCCTATCCTACACTGAGGTGGGAGGATTCTTGGAAAACTTCTGTGACTGGAAATCCGTTTATGTCCCAAAATAATATGACAATTCCTAACCTGCATGGCAAAGCACTAATTTCTTTTCATTTATTTTAGAGTTTGTTAGTGCTTTATAAACTGCCTTTTAATGTGAGAAGTTGTCGAAAGGACACGCACACACAGAAAGGTTCAAACTGAGGTTGCCCAGACACATTCCGAGAAAAGAAAGGGAACAATCAGTGTTGTAGTATGTACTATGAGGATAAATGGGGAGTGTTTGAAGCCAGTTGACCAGTGACCAAATTACAAAGACTCATTAAGTTCTGGGCACTGAAGCTGCAGGTAACACTTTTTTTTTTTAATTCACACTTTATTAATCTCCC
Source organism: Pteropus alecto (assembly GCF_000325575.1). Lineage (NCBI taxonomy): Eukaryota > Metazoa > Chordata > Mammalia > Chiroptera > Pteropodidae > Pteropus > Pteropus alecto. Next base: position 3,242,187 of record NW_006442484.1, read on the forward strand.
CCTTTTCTAAACCACTGTGATATTTATTGTCTTGACTCTGAATCAGTCACTTACCATAAGGTTAATGGTGGGAATCTGTGCACAAATCTTGCTTTAATTGGCTGTAACCTCTAGAAGGCAGAGCCCAACATTAGCCTTTGTTTTCTCATCCACAGAGCCCAGCTCAGTGTCTGGCACATGTGTTCAGGAAGTGAGCACAGCATGAATGAATGCACTTGCCAGAAGCTACTACAGTTCTGGAATAGTTCATTTTGTTTTCCAGCTATTCCAGGGTAACTTTCTAATTCCACAACTTCTACCAAAATTGCATGCCTGACACAACCAACCAGACAGTGAAAACTGCTACTACTGTGAATCAACCAATAGATGGGAAGATTTTATAGTTGGAAAGCATGAATGAATTAGCTCCACATTAGAAAAGACTCCATCTTGTTTTTGTTTTAATGATCATAAAGAAATAAGTCTTTCAAAGACTGTGGGAAACTAGCTTTCCAAGTGAGAATAGATGTGATATTTGGGAGAAAGGAGTGATCCTTAGAAAGGCATAAGGTAAAAAATGGTACAAATAAGACATAAAACTACAAAGGGGTCTATTTGTCTTTTCACTTTTTTGAGAGAGAAATGAAGCTAGAATAAAGCTAAAGACATTGACATTGTCTCAGATTCTTGATAGGCAGAGCAGTGGCAGTGGAAGAATTCAGAAATGGAGAATATGCATGACATCTCTGCATTCTTAATTTCAAGTGGAGTCTCCCTGCTTAGGAGGCCAAATATCACAGCAGCAAAAAGAGAAAGAAGAGATTTTCTAGCTTTGTCCTAGCTTATGCAATATCAAGTATGCTTAGATGATTAAATGTTATTTGTAATCTGTGAAAATAGTACATATAAGATGTTTGCTTCAAATATGACTATCACCTGGATCTCTAAAGCATACATACCCATATATAGTACACAATGGACAATGCAGAATTAGTAATTCATTCTTTTAACAGTGGTTTAATACAACTAGGCATAGAGGTTTAGAAGGATGTATGATTTTATTCTTCCAATACCGGTTTTTCTCAACCCCTCCTCAAGGAGATCATTTTTCCAGGGATGACACAGCAATGAAGTAGTGTCAAATAATGTATGCAATATTTTTCTAAGACCTTATATTTAGAAATAAATATGTACTATTTTCATAATACAAACTATAAAAATTATGTTTCTCAAAATCTTCTTGATTGGAGAAACAAGGGATAAGAATAGTTGAGAAACACTAAAATAGACTGAGTTTCTTGTATGCAGACCACATGTCTCCGGGTTGCTTTTTTTTTTTTTTTTGTCTCTCCTCCTCATTTTCCTTCACAATACCTTCAAGCTTATATTCCTGTAGTTGGGCTCTGCTTTGCTTCATTCTCAGGCTCTAGGCAAGACTTTGAGGATACAAAGATAACTAATGCAGAGCCTCTGGCCTCAAGATGCTGCACTCTGGAGGAGAAGACAGTTAAATAAACAGATAGATGAAACACAATGCTGTAAGATTTAATCACAGAGTGTTTGTCATGCAAGAGTATAGGGACACTAAACTCATACTTGAGTTAAACTGAAAAATAAAACATCGATAAAAATCTTTACTTATACTCAGCAGGACAAATACTTCAACCAACGTATATCAGTGAAGACTACCTATCCTCAAGGAATGACTTACAGGAAGCTTAAGATTATGTTTCTATGCTTTCTTTTTTCCTCTCTCACTGGAAACAAACACTTTGTTCTCAATTCACACATTAGCTTCTATGGAATTTTTTGCTGGAATTTTGGCAAAATAATTTATGGACGAGAGGCTTTAAAATATTTAATTGGAAATATGGTGCCTTCTACCTTCATTACATAGAATATGGGAGCACTTTTTAGAATCCTTTCAAGGAAAAGTATTTCTAAATCAAATTACTTAAATGCAGTAAGTTTTTGTTTTTCACATGAGTAAATATCTCAGTTGAGATGTAGAAAACCATTTAGGTCCCTATTTATCTCTGCTTTGCAAATGGGTACTGGCTTCTCTTAGCATAAAGCTGAGAACAGTGAGTGGTGGGTGTGTGTGATAAGGGTGACCCCACTGGCAATGAGGTGGCTAAAGTTTCAATCTCATTTCCTGTCCTCAACAGCTTTGCCAATTGTCTCAGGAATCAGTGAACTGCATTATCCTTAAAAACAATAGTGTTTCATCAGAAAGTGATTTTCAAGAATGAGCCATTTTCCTTTGCTTCCTTTAGTTACTGAGGCTCATTGATCTAAGAGGGCAGCAGAACACAGTGGCAAAGTCTGTTCCTGGATTCAGACTATTTTACTATTATGATCTGCAGGACTCATGCTTGTCACCTGGCTTCTCTGAACATGTAAAATGAAGATAATAATAGTACTTATTTGACAGGATTATGGCAGTTAAATAAGTTAACACATACAAAGAACTCAAGCAGTGCCCACATATTACAGGCACTGGATAAATGCTTTAAAAAAATGTTAGACTCATATTTATTATTATATTTATTGAATTACTAGTATAGGCAATATATTCTACATAGGTTATCTTCTTTTAATTTTTTCACAATGGCCTTGTGAAGTATTAGCATTTGTTTTATAGATACCAAAACTGAGGTAACAGCGCAGTGGGATTCAGTTACATAGCATCATTCAGTAAGTGGCTCAGGTAGAATTTACTTAGAGTTGACTGACATCTAGGTTGTGCTTTATTTTAAACACCATTGGAATGATTTCAGAAAAGTGTATTTTCAATAATTAAAGAAAAAAAATTCTTAAGCATTGCTGGGAAAACTTTTTTTTTTTTTAATTTAAACAATTCTAATCAAATACTTATTTCACTTAAAGGTGTTATGGGTAATGGAAGCAATATATAAATGAGTCAGCACTTTAACCTAAGGGCTAACAGTGAGACCAAGTGGATGCCCCACAGGCCCAGGGACAGTGGCTTCACTCATTCCTTATCCACAAGGATGGTTGGTTTGAGTGTTTTTCCAAAATAATTCACTTTCTTTAATGATTCTAGGACTCTTTGTATATGTCTAAATAGTTTTTATTTAAGCTGAAACAGTTGTGTTAATGCGTGAGAAAATGTATTTGGTTATCATGTAGTGCATCTGTAAACCTCAGAGGCTAAGCCATGATGGTTGTGAATGGTGAATAATAAATGAATGAGGGAAAACGCTGAAAGAAAAAAAATTTTGGATTCGTATATCCTCATTATGTTAAATGAAAAAATCTCTCTCAATTTAAGAAATCTCATCATATATAATTTAATTATCAGATTGACAAAATAATATTTAAAAAGATGAAATTTTGTCACTGCCTATATTATCTCATATATTATAACCATTTCACATACTTCTTACAACAATCATATGAGACAGATAATCCTTTCATTTTGTAGATGTCAAAGTAGAAAATTAGAGCGATTCAGTGATTCAACAATCCCACATAACAAGTAATCGTAAAAATGACCACTTTTTTTTTTTTTTAGATCTTAGCACATGTCAGATACTGCCTACAGTAGATTTTAGGTATTTTCCATCAACTTATTAAATATTTATGACATGCCTACTATGTACTAGACTCTCTTCTCAGGCTTAAAGATAAAACAGAATGCTAAACATGATGCTTAGGGCTCAGATTCTCAACGCATGGTAGAAGGGGAGGCTGCAGTTAATATGTGAGTGAATTTTATGTAATATAACATAAATGCTACAGATGAGGAAACAGGGAGAGCTGGAGGGGTACATTTTAAAATAGGATGCAAGGGTACATCTGGGAAAGAGGAAGAAATAAAGTTCAACACTCATGATAAAGCGCTATCTGTTTACACTTATATAAATCTGGTTGACACACATCACTGCATCAGGGACTAGAATAAGAACTGGGGTCAAGAGCCGGAGAGGTAGCATACAAGGAGTGTCAGATCCATAAACTAAAATTAATTTTAGACTGTGATAAAGAATTTTAAAAAGCATTTATTTGAGCAAAAGGAGCTGCAGCCTGGGAGATATAGATTCAGGTAGCAACCTAAATTGTTCCACAGAGACAAAGGCGGGGGGCACCTGTTTTTAAAACAAGTTCCCAGTGAGGTTCTCAAATAGGTCTCAGGTTTTTTTTGCACAGTTCTGATTGGACAGGACAGGTCTCATTCTGTTGGCAGAAAGAGGAAACCAAGGTGTCCTTGTAGTTGTTGGCTCAGATGGTGCAAACAAACGGATATACTATGGGCTAGCAGGGGATTTGGTCTGAGGTCCTTCCCGGTACACAGAGTACAAAAGGAGCCCCTGTCAACAAATAGCTGCTTGACTGTTACTATTTATAAAATCTGGGCCCTCGGATGACCATGGGGAGTCCATATCAACACATAAATTTCTTCTCAGTGTCTACAGATCCATGGGCTTATATAGAACTGAGCTGCTATGGTATTTCATCACACACTACTATAGCATAATTTCTAAGAATTCATGTTTTATAAGTAGCCCTCCATGGTTTAAATACTATCTTTAGGGGAGTCCCCTTAGGGAAACTATTTAAACTTGCTGTAAATTTCCTTAAGCTGTAAGTTGAATAAAATGTTATATCATGCCTCTTAAGGTGCTTGTAAGGATTAGTGAGTTCTCTGATCTCACTTCCTAGCATTCTCTTTCTCATAGACTTCTCTATATACCTTGCCCAGCCCTCACACTCCCATCCAATTCTATTGGTCACACTTAGGTTCTGGTGTTCTTCAAGTTGTTCCTACATGGTTCATTCTTACTCCAGATTTTACTATGGCTTGTTTAGTTGCCTTTTTTCTGTATCAGTTCAAGTGTCATCTTTTCCATTAGGTTTTTAAAAACCTCACCTGAAGCAAGTGCCTTGCAAAATAATGCTGTCCCCCCAAAAGTTTCTCCTCCACTGTTTCTTATCATCTCCAGGCCGGTTAGCAGGGTCGGGTCTCCCTATACTGCAAATAAAGACATATGGTCTAATATCCAGAAGAAAATAACTCCCAATAGAAAAACAACAACAACAAAAAAAAAATGCAAAAACAAAACAAAACAAAAAAACCAGCACCTACATAATAAGACTCTAGCAAGAATCAGGGGAAGATGAGTGGAAATGGACCTTGAGGGGTTGGAGGTAAGGTGAGAAATTAAACTATAAATTTGACTACGCAAGAATTTGTTGACATATGAATTGTGACCTATGTTTAAGATTTAGTAACCTGACAAGGTTGGCTAGAAGTAACCTCAATACGCTGTGGGAATGACTACTTAAAGCTATGAAATAATGTTGGTTAACAATAAATGCCACAGAGATGGAAGAACTACAGTGCCAAAATATTGAGGTAAGGGGCAAAAGTTTTAGGGAAGTGGAAATGGATTTATTATGTAAAACCTGGGAAACCATCATATGATTATGTGTTCTAGGCAGACCAATAGGACATCCCTTTAACTAAGATTAAGTGTGTCCCAGAGAGAGAGAGAGAGACTGAGCATCCTAACACCATTGGAGTTGGCTCTCCTCTGGATCTGATAGCTGGAGATGTCACCATGAGGCTGGGCTTCTTAGACACAATGCAGATGTAGGGCAGATAGTATCAATGAGGGGATTCTGGAACGACATAAGCAAGGTGATGGCATTTAGCAAAATGCAATTATTAAAAAGTACAGGAAGGCCCAAATGAAAATGAGAATGTCTTATTCCTTGAAATCAATAGTGATGGCTAATAGATCATGATATTCAATGAGGCAAGATAGGTCAATACCCCATTAAAAGAGAATGAAAGAATCTGTCTTCTGCTGACCAGAAGACAGATTACATCCCTGTATAGAAACAGGGGTCCTGAATATAATATAGTTCATAGGTCCAGAACTTATCCACTGAAGGGGAGACCAGAAAGAAGGATTCCATGATGCTACCACAGATATTTATGCCAAATATGACTCAGATCCTTTCTGAAAGATACCTATAATATAATATAGTATACTAAATTCAGCTGCTGACCAGAAGACAGATTACATCCCTGTATAGAAACAGGGGTCCTGAATATAATATAGTTCATAGGTCCAGAACTTATCCACTGAAGGGGAGACCAGAAAGAAGGATTCCATGATGCTACCACAGATATTTATGCCAAATATGACTCAGATCCTTTCTGAAAGATACCTATAATATAATATAGTATACTAAATTCATACTGGAAAAAAAGAGTATCCAGCCTTTTCAAGAATTGTTGGCTGTGGATTCTGATATATCATTGATGCCAGAGAGATAAAAACACCATCAGAATCTTGCAGCTAGTAAGAGCCCTATTGGGGCCACTTATAAATGGAGCTGTAGGCCAAGTCATCTCTCAATTGATTCAAACATTCTGCAGACCTTCCCTGCTATCATTTCCCTAGTCTCCAAGTGTATAGTTGGGATAAATGTATTTAGAAGCTGGTGAAATATAATTTTAGTTCATGATTTATGGACTAAGAGTCATGATGACAGTAAGGACTAAGTTAAGTCCCTGAAATGGACCTTTGCGACACCCTCACTCTCAGCAATGGTAGTAAATCAGAAGTAATAATGCATGCTACAGGAATTGCAGAGATTAAAGTCACCGTTAAAAATGTAAAGCTTTAAAGGATGCTGCAGTGGTGCTGCCCAATATAATCATATTCGATTAGTTTGTATGGCTCCTATGAACACTTGGAAAATGACTATAGTCTATTGTAAACTTAGCCAAATGATAGCCATGATTTTTAGCTACATATATAATGTGGTATTTCCACTGGAACAGATTAATGCAGACTTTGGCACTTGGTATGTGGCTATTAATCTCATGAACAGGCTCTTCTCAAAACACATCAGTAAAAAGGATCAAAAGAAGCCCCCCTACCATGTTTATTAAAATACAATTGACATACAACATTGTGTAAGTTTAAGGTATACATGTGATGATTTGATACATGTATATATTGTGAAAGTTTAACCACAATAAGCCTAGTTAACTCACACTTTCTCTCACATAATTACCATTTTGTTATGGTGAGAACAGCAAAGCTCTACTCTCAAAGCAGCTTTTGAGGATAAAATGCAATGCTGTTACCGTACTGTAGTGACCATGCCTTACCTAAGACCCCAGAACTTCATCTTATAACTGAAGATTTGTATCCATGGACAATATGTCTTTAATTTCCCCACTCCTCATCTCCTGACCATCTTCATTCTCCTCTCTGTTTCTGAGTTTGATGTTTTTAGATTTCACATATAAGTAAGAACATACAGTATTCGAATTTTCCTATATGGCTTATTTCACTTAGCATAATGCCCTCAAGGTCTGTCCATGTTGTCACAGATGGAAGGATTTCTTTTTTTTATGTCTGAGCAATATCCCATGGTTCATATTAACATACTTTCTTTATAAATTTATCCATCAGTGTACCGTTAGGTTATTTCCATGTCTTGGCTATTGTGAATAATGGTGCAATAAACATGGAAGTGTAAATATCTCTTTGAGATCATTATATAGATATAGATATAGATGATAGATATAGATAGATAGATAGATAGATAGATAGATAGATAGATAGATAGATAGATAGATAGATAGATAGATGGATGGATGTGCTGGATCATAAAGTAGTATTATTTTTAATTTTTCTGTTTTCCACACTGGCCGCACTAATTTATATACCCTGCATCTTCACCACACTTGTCATCTTTTGTCTTTTTGATGATAATCTTTCTAACAGCATGAAGTGATAGTTCATTGTGGTTTTGATTTGCATTTACATGATTATTAGTAATATTAAGCACATTTTTACTACACTTGTTGGCCATTTGTATGTCTTCCTTGGAAAATGTCTATTTTCTGTCCTTTTTAAAATGAGGTTGTTTCTTTTCTTGCTATTGAGTTGTATGAGTTTCTTATATTAACCCATCATCAAATATATGGTTTGAAATTTTATTTTTATTATTCCATTGGTTGTTTTTTTTTTTTTTTTCATTTTGTTAATTGTTTCTTCTGTGCAGAAGTGTTTTGGTTTGTAGTTTTATATGTTGATTTTTCTTTTTATTGCTGGTGCTTTTATTTCAATAAGTTCATTTAAAAAAAAATGTCGTTGGGTCCATAGTGTAGTGGTTAACATGTCTGCTTTATACGCAGAAGGTGCACGGACCATACCCTGGGTACGCCAGGCCCCCCTGGGTGCACCTCACAAACATGGAGGAAGAGATGCCCCACCTTCAGAGATCCAGTTCTTAAGGGTTGGAAATTGGCGGGGAATGGGGGTGGATTAAATGAGGGATGAATTAAAGAGGTGAGGGGGAAATTATTGTCAACAAATGTTAAGGAGCATTTTACCTACTTTTTTCCTAGAATTTTTTGGTTGCAGGTCAGGTGTTTAAGTCCTTAATTCATTTCAAGTTAATTTTTGTAACTGGTGTAAGATAGGGGCTATTCAGGGTCTTTTGTAGTGCCGTATGAATTTTCTGATTGCTTTTTATACTTTTGTGACAAATGTCATTGGAATTTTGATAGGAATTGCATTAAATGATAGTATGAATATTTTAATAATATTAAACCTTCCAACCCATAAACAGAGAATATCTTTTCATTGTCTTCTTAATTTTTTTATCAATATCTTATTGTTTTCAGTATATAGATCTTTCATTTCTTTGGTTAAATTTATTTCTAAGTATTTTATAGATTGATGACATTACGAATGTAATTTTTTTTAATTTATTTTTCAGATAATTTATTATCATTGTCTAGAAATACAACTATTTGTTGTATATTAATTTTGTATCCTGCAACCTTTTGGAATTCTTTTAGTAGCTCAAACAGGATTTGGGGGGAGTTTTTAGGATTTTTGATATACAAGATGATGTCATCAATAAATAGATAATTTTACTTCTTATTTTAATTTGTATGACTGTTATTTATTTTTCTTGCCTAATTACTCTGAGTAGAATTCTAGTATTATGTTGAGTAGGAATTGTTGTATTGGGTAAATTTGTCTTGTTCCCGACTTAGAGAAAAAGCTTTCAATTTTCACACTTGATTATAATTTGTCAATAGGTTTGCCATATAAGGCCTTTATTATGTTGAGGTATATTTCTCCTATATATAATTTGTTGAAAGTTGTCATAAAAGAATGTTGGATTTTGTAGAATGCTCTTTTTACATCTATTGAGGTGATCATAAGACTTTGTTTTTCATTCTATTAATGTGGTATACCACACTTATTAATTTACTTATGTTAAACCATCCTTGCTTCTCAAGAATAAATTCCATTTCATCATGGTGTATGATCCTTTTAAAGTGCAGTATTTTTTAATTCTTTTTTTTTTTTTTTAATGTGTGTGTTTTGTGAAGAATTTTGCATGTATGTTTAACAGGAAAATTGGCCCATAATTTTGCTGTTATTGTATCCGTATCTGACTTTGGAATCAGGGTAAGATTGACCAATTAAATTAGTCAGAGTGTTCCTTCTTTTCCAAATTTTTAAAAATTTTGAGGATTGGCATTAATTCCTTTTTAAATATGTTTGTAGAATTCACCTGTAAGACCATTTGCTCTAAGATTTTCTTCATTGGGAGGTTTTTGATTATTGATTCAATTTTATTTAATTTTATATTTTAAACAATAAGCAAAATGGGCAAAAGAAGATTTAATTTATTTGGGCAAGTCATTTATTTTAATTGCCCCTGAACATGGTTAATTCTACTCTCTTTCACAATATAGGCCTAAGGGACTTTGATCATATTGACAATCTCTAGAACATCTTGTTAATCCACTATACTGAAGACATATTAATAAGATCTAACAAGTAGTATTGTAAGTACATTAAAAACCCTAGTAAAACACTAATGTACCAGAATGAAGGAGATAAACTCATCAAGGTTTGGGATATCTGCCACATGAATAAATGGTTTGGAATCCAGCCATATGAGGCATGCTAGAACTTTGTGTCTAAGGTAAAACACAAGTTGTTGCTACTCATATCTTCTTATCACCAAGAAATAGCCAGAGCAGTGGGTGGGTCTCGTTGAATTTTGCAGTCAGCATTACTGTACTTGGGAATACTGCTTTAACTTACTTATCTAATGTCTTGAAAGTCTAGAAATTTTGAGTAGTGTTCAGAACTAGGTCTAGGTATGGTGTTATATCCCCAAAAGCTAGACTTTAGTCTGTGAAACAAAACATGAATGCAAGATGTATCTCTCATCATTACTTACAATAACGTACTTATGAAATTTGTCTCTGATTCCCCCACAATTTAGGCTCTGTTGTAGTAGAGTCTTCCTTCTGTGGCAGAGATAGGAAGATGTTAATAATTAGAGGCTAGAGATAAAACATTCTATAGAACTTGAAGTACAATTTTCTCGTGGTAACTTTAGGCTCCGCATGGAAGTGGCCCAGGAGGCAAAGGATAGGTCACTTTGCTAGTAAGGTCACTGACCCTAACTTCCATTGTGCAGAGTTGCTGTTTTATAATGTGGGCAGTGAGGAGTATATCTCACAATCCTGAAGATTCATTAGGGTGATGCCTAATGTTTCCATGGAGATGACAAGAGTGAAGGGGCTATGTTAACAACCTTAGATTAACAAAGGTAGGGCACTAGAAGGTGAAGAGTCAGCTCTACCTCCTGGCCACCCTATGAATAAATGACTTAAACGTCCTGTTCTCAACAGCCGTACTCAGCTTCTACAGACTCATCTCTATGGCTTCTTTTATGGACTCAATCAATCTCATATTTGGTCTTCTTCTTTTCCTGCTGCCTTTAATTTTTCCAAGCATTATTGTTCTTTCTAAAGAACCATGCCTTCTCATAATGTGCCTGAAGTACGATAGCATCAGTTTTGTCATTTTTGCTTTCAGAAATGTTATAGGCTTAATTTTCCCTAAGATCCAATACTTCATGTTTCCATCCATCCAGAATATCTATAGAGGTCTCTTCTAATAGTTTATGTCAAATGAATCTTTCTTTTTTCTCTATGAGTCCTTTTCACTGTTCAACTTTCACATTCGTATATAGTAATTGGGAATATTAGAGTGTGAGTGATCTTAGCCTTGTTTCTAATGACATATCTTTGTTCTCGATGATCTTTCTTAGTTTTTTCATTGTTGCCCTTCTGAGTTTTGGTCTTCTCTTGATTTCTTGGCTGCAGTCTGTCTCCATTTGAATTAATGACTAAATGAACATAAGCAAATCTTTAATAATTCCAATGTCTTATATTCAATGTTAAAGTTGTATATTTCTTCTGTAATTATAGTGTTTGTCTTTCTTGAATACAGTCCTGCTTTGGCCCTTTCCTTTTTCAGCAGAAGTTGTTTCAAATTATTGCTATTTTCTTCCAGTAAGATTGTGTCATCTGCATATCTCAACTTATTGATATTTTTTCCACTGATTTTCACACTTTCTCCTCTGAGTCTAGCCCAGTTTTTCATGTGATATATTCTGCATACAGATTAAACACATAAGGAGATAAAATGCCCCCTCGTTTGATAACTTTGTCTATAGAAAACCATTTTGTCTCTTTATATTTTATTTTGGCAGTGGTTTTCTGTCAACAACACAGATTCCACAGCAGAACAATCTAAGTGCTGAGGCACACTAATTTATTTTAGAGCAACCCATAGCCCTTCATAATTGACATAGTCAAAGGTTTTACTGTATGTAGTCTGAAACACAGACTAACCTTGTGAAATTCTTTGGAGCAAGCCTGTATCCAACAATAATTCTCAATTAGATCTCTAGTGTCTCTTCCTGTTCTGAATCCTGCTTGAACATCAACATTTCTTGTTCCATATAAATTAGGAGGCTTTGTTGCATCATCTTAAATATTGCTTAATTTGCATGGGAAATTAGAGCAATGGTCCTACAGTTACTGCACTGCTTGACACTTCTAAACTTGAAAATTGGAATGTATATTGAACATCACCAGTCTGTAGGCCATTGTTTTATTTTTCATATTTTTTTATATATTTTTATAAAGATTTTGACAGATTCAGTCTCTGTAGCTTGAAATAATTCTATTAGTATCCTATCTACTCCTAGATATTTATTTCATCCCAATATTTTCAGGGCAGCTTTCACTTCATTTTCTAGAATTATAGGTTCTTCTTTATAGGAGGAATCTTCTTCAAAGACATGTCATCCTTTTTTCTCTTATTTACAGATTTTCAGTATACTGTTTCCACATTTCCTTTGTTTTTACCTGGTCAGATAATGTGCTTCCTTGATGGTCATTCAGCATTACTACTCTAGGTTTAGATTTTCTTTTTATTTCTTGAATCTTCTGGTAGAGATCTCTTTTTGTTGTCATTATTGTTGTTTTCTTCTATTTCCTTGCATAGACTATTGTAATGGTTTTCTTCATCTCTATGTGATATTATGGCGCGAACGATTCTGAGACCCACGGAGTAAATTGAGATTAATTATGAGCCTTTATTAGCCGCCAGCGACTGACTCTCTACCACGCAGGGCTAGAGAAGATCAGCCCTGAGCTTTCAGAGGAGGCAGCTGATAAAGCTTAAGACCATATCCTGGTGGTCTCCTGAACAAGCAAGCAGATTACAGAAGGGGAAGTTGGCTGTTAGCATATCTTTGCCCAGAACAACACCCTTAATTAACAAGTAAATGGATTACAGAAGCAGACATTGGCCATCTTCATATCTTATACAATACACTTCCTAAATCACACACAAGCAAGTAGGACAACTTCTGGTATCTAAAGATATGTCTTCCCTGTAGCTGACTTAGCTAGTTGGCTCACTTGAAAATTTTCCACCCTTAACAATGACGGTGGTTTAAAGAATGTGTCCAGGATTCTGGCACCGTTTTTGTCACCTTTTACTTTTGCCTCTCACTTTTTAAAAATAATTTTTAGAGTTTCTTTTGTCATCCATTTTGATTTTCCTTTTCTTTTTACTTCTGGCACTGTCTTTTCACATTATTCACCAATATTTCTAGATTTAGCCCACAGTTCTTCTGGTTCTTAGTCATTAAGTTTAACAGTATATTTTTTAAATGTGGACTTTGATTCTATCAGGGATGTTATTTACACTATTTTTTTTGTCATTGTGAATGTTTTAGTGCTTGTCTTCAGTTTTTTTCTGATGTTTGATATTAACAATTCATGGTCAGTACCACAATCTGCTCCTGTTCTTATTTTGCCAGAGAAAATACAGCTTCTCTATCTCCTGCTTTCAATTATATAGTCTATTTGATTTCTATATTGGCCAGCTGGTAAAATCCACATATACAGTCATCTATTCAGGTGTTCGAAGCATGTGTTTGTGATGGACAAGTTGTTGGCTTTACAGAAATCTACAAGCCAATCTATTGCTTTATTTCTAATCCCTAGTCCAGTTTTTTCTGACGACATTTGATTATGATTTATTTCCTACTTTTGTGTTCTAGTCACTTATAATTACCAGCATATCTTGTTTTGGTGTATGTTCAAATTCTTCTTGGATACTTTCAGAAAAGCTTTCAATTTCTTCTTCTTCAGTTTCTGTAGTTAGAATTTAGACTTGAATGATGGTTATGTTAATAGGTTTTCCTATAAGTCTGATTGATATTATTTGTTCAGATCATGCATTCTAGCCCCTGCCTGGGCTATGTCTTGCTTCAGTATTAAAGCCACTTTTTTTTTTTTTTTTTCCCCTGAGCTTGTCATTTCCAGGATACAGCACTTTGCATTTGCCTGACTGGAAATGTTCCATTCCAATCCATTTCAGTTTGCTCATAACAAACACTGCAATGTTTAAACATTCCATCCTTGCTTTACTATTTCCAATTAACCTTGGTTCACGTTTCTTAGGTTCCATATTCTAATTGTATCTGTTGTGCAGCATCATACTTTTGCCTTTGTGCACATGGCTGCTAGATATCCTTTGAGCTTTGCTCTAGTGGCATCATTAGTAACGATGTTATTCTTACATGTTCTCTGCTCTTCCCCAATAACTGTTTGAGTGTTTTCTGATCTAGGAGTTTCATCATTCAGCATTGTCTCATATTTTATTTTGGATTGCCTTATCATGAAGTTTTCAAGGTAAACAAAAAACAAAAAAAAGAAAGGAAGAAAGAAAGAAAGAAAGAAAGAAAGAAAGAAAGAAAGAAAGAAAGAAAGAAAGAAAAAAAGAAAGAAAGAAAAAAGGAAGGAA
>NW_006442484.1:3256455-3266466 GCF_000325575.1 Pteropus alecto
AAAGAAAGAAAGAAAGAAAGAAAGAAAGAAAGAAAGAAAGAAAGAAAGAAAGAAAGAAAGAAAGAAAGAAAGAAAGAAAATGCAGCAGTGGTTATAAAATATAAGTGCTTCTGTGGGGGAAAAAACAGACAAACAAAGCAGAATACTTGGGGATAAAAGTCTAGGTCATACCACCATAACTGAAGTGAAGGATTCTAGAATTTAGGTGAAAGAGAAAGATGATAAAATTATTTCCTCAGTCTAGCGGCAGCAGTAAAGATCCATTAATCATTTGTATTAAGTCTATACAGAGATTGTGGTTGGCCATCAACTTAAAAGAGACTGTGACAGAGTCTACTTAATATAGGACAAAAGTGATTCTGAAAAGTACAAGGAGTGAGTAGTCTTGACCCTCTCAGGCACCATTTCATATCTTCTAAAGGCATCTCTTCTAACTACTACTGCTGTGACTAGCTCTCTACAGGTGTTAATTAGTTTATACACGTGCAATTTGTTAATGCTTTACCTTGGGCCTCATTTCTCATCCTGGAGTTTTGGGTTTTTTCTTTTTTTTTTTCTTTTCTTGACTATAGAATGGTGATATGTCTATAGGAAACTTCATGTCACTTATTATGGGTAATGTAGCAATAAATCAAAGTTAACATTCATATTGTCATCTTGATCATCTGGGATAATTCAATGTATGAATGTTTGTCTCCTTTTTCTCTTAAGCAGCTGATTTTGTGAAGCATTCTGTAGGCTCATCAGAAAGGTCTATGGTGATGAACAACTTACCAATGCATTTTCTTTCTTTTTTTCCTATTGCCTGTTTACTCACCTGTCCCTCTCACTTACCATCTTTGATCACATTTGCAAATAAACTATCTACATATAATTAATTTTTGTCTCAAGATTGGTGTTTGAGGAACCCAAGGCTAAGACATTTCACAGTCTATGTGTTCATGTCATGTTTTTAAATTTTCTTTATAACTGTTAAGTCTAAAATGTAAAAGAATTTTATATTGCAATAGGTTAATTTGATATTCTCAGGAGAAATTATATATATATATGTATATGCTAATATATATACATATATATATTATGCAGAGCTCAGCAGGCCCACACCTATTGTAGCCAGAAAACTTCAGCACCCAATGTACTTATTCTTATTTCCTGCTATCTGCTGTATATATAATATATATACTATATATATATATTATATAATATATTATCAAATGCTACATATCTTAATCTATGTTTGTATATGTATGTATATATGCATATATATTAGCATGTAGCTAATATACAACATAAAAAAGCACCTGCAAATAGTTTTTTTTTTCTCTTTTTTTAAAACTGACTGCTCAGGGACTTGTGTTCAGGAATAAGCCGAAGAGATGCCCTCCTGAAATGCTCAGATGGGGTTAATCAGAGTTGGTTCAGACCAAGATGAAAAACTCAGAATCAAATTAGCAGATAAAATAATTTAGGAAATGTGTTAAAACAAAACAAAACAAAACAAAAACAGTCTTAACACTTGCCTATGAAGCAGATAGCAGGAAGTAAGAATAAGTACATTGGGTGCTGAAGTTTTCTGGCTACAATAGGTGTGGGCCTGCTGAGCTCTGCATCAGCAACTACCTCCTTATGGAAAGAACATGATGCTCCATGAGTGAAAGAAGGGATGGGGAGTTCCTGGAGGAATCAAACATCATCCTTAGCTATCAAGTCTTTCTTCTTACTTTCATGACTTAGAGATGATGATGTCCAGGGATAAACAGTTACAGTATATATGCACTTATCCCTCTTCCTCCTGCCACAACAGTGCTCAATAACTAGCCCTGACACCCTTTCTAAGAGTTCAGATTTGGCTTTAGAATTATTCTCCACACCATGCTGTAGGCAGTCACAGCAAATGTAAGAAGATAAAATCTTATATCAGTTTGAAAAATAATCACAATGTCATGATCAAGAATGTAACAGATACACTGGTGGTATCTCTGATTTATAACAAAACACCTACAAGAAAAATACAATATCTATCTTAGCTCTGTATTTTTTAATCAGTGCATTAAAATCAGATAAGAGATTTGAGAAAATAAGAAGTTGTAAAGGCTATCTATCAATCATATGCTCTTAGTAAGTAGATGCTATTGGAATTTTAGGGAAAAGGATGAGGAGGATGTTAACAGAAAAATCTGTGCTTAATGTTTTTAGACATTGTGCTAAAAACCTTTATATGTCTATATTTAAACAGCCTTATGAGTTAGAAATTACTATGCCCAATCAAAAAATAAGAAAAACGAATAGAAAGAGGTTAAATAACTTCCTGTGGGTACAAGTCCAGATAAGGGAAAATATAGATTCAACCACATGTAAGATACTTTATCTAGAAGGAAGGAATTAACAGTAAGATGGGGAAGTTATAATATAGAATGTATTAATCTTTTCTTCAATTACATTTTCAGTTCAGTTTTCCTTTACAAATGAAACACCATTTATCATTTAATCAACTATTCATTTATTTGACAACTATTAATAATCTTATCTAGCAATGGAAATATGAATATGAGCAGCTTGACACTTCCTTCTGGGAAATAAGTCTAGCTAGAGGACAGACAGGTACAAAAGTTATTATCATAATTACTATAGTGTTAACAATATTGTGATGTCAGATACTTTAAAAACCAAACAGGGTGTCTTGACAAAAGCATAACTAGAAATGGACCATGTGGATTTTAATTCACTTCTACACTTATTATTATGTAAAAATAATGTAACTATGTAACTACTAACAAATTGCTGAATGTTTCCGAGTCTGTTTTCTAACTATTAAAGAATACAATAATAACTAAGAGAAATAACTAACTTTTTAAAAGTTTTTTATAGTCTAGATATGTCATTGTAGGTTTTAAGATATTATCTGCTATAATCTTAATTCTTTTACAATTAAGAAAACAGAAGTAGAAAGTTTTAGCATGTTTCTCAAATGACAGGAATACTTAGTTGTAGAGTCAGGATTTGAATTCACAACCATTTGCCCTTGAGTTCATGTTTTTCTTTTTATACTTCTGTCTGCTTTTAATTGTAAGGATCTATTTGGAAATTCCAAAATATAATACCTAAAAATAAACAAACCAACCAACCATCACTTTACCTGAGTGCCTGACATATAGCAGATACTGGACAAATGCTGGCTGTTAAACCATCCTATTTCCATTCTCCTCCAGACCAAACACTGGAATTCTCAGAGTATATAGTGGTGAGAATGAATGGCTGCTGAGGATGGAATGACATAGGAAAAGGGATCCTTTAGAAAATTGAATCTGTATGTTCTCTGTGGACATAAAATGTATATAATTTATTTTTGTGTCTTCACTACTAGCAGAGTGTCTTATCAAATTAAAAAATAATAATTGGAGAAAAAATAAATAACCACATCCATATACACTAGTTCAGGTTAATATACAACATATTACATAAAGAAAGACCATTTTCAGTTTTGTTTCAAAATTTCTTTCGTAAAGATGAAAGGACTTCCAATTATTGAGTCTCAGGTCACTCCAAATATATGTCCTCAGGGAACTAGAACTGTAATTTCATGGTGATTTGCCAGATTAGAAACCAAAGGCCTGAGACTAATAAATGTTGGTTTCTTTCTTGCAAGAAAACTTAATAAAACTAGATAGACTACAATGATCTATGTTTGACTAAATTATTACTTCATTGTGACCCAATTTACTTAGAAGCTTACTAATACCACGTATTAGAGAATAGGCCAAGTAAATTCCATAACAAACTTGTGGCCTCAAGTCATACCTTCTCAGTAATATCTTAATTTTTTGAATCTGTTGAACAGTTTGAGTTATCTTATAAAGACACAAATTTAGGGTGGAAATCAGGCAGATAGCTAAAATATTGATGCTCTATATCATAATTAACAACAAAATCCTAAATGTCCATCTCATTACTGCTTCTCTGAAAAGCTTTTGATGTGTTAGATAATCTGCAATTGGATCGGAGCCCTCTTCACCCAGATAAATTTTAGTGTTTACTTTTGGACCTAATGATATTCTGAAAAAGCCAGGGTTTCTTATGAGGATAGGATAAGATAAAAGACATTGGCCTTATGAATTGGAGACCTGGGTCCTAACTGTGGTTTTATGAGTACTGAGATATGGTCCATGTAGAAATCACTAAATCTCTCAGATCTTTCTCCTTCTCGTCACTAAAATAAAGTCCTTGGGTTTCTCTCTAAGCAATTTAGGAAAAAGTTTGTGGAGAAGGAATTACCCTGCATAAACACACGTCTTTCCAAAATTCAGGAATGGGTCCATAAGGAAAAACAAAACATTATCATAGTGATCTTATATTTTATATCTATCCAAGTGAAGAAGAGAAAGAGATTATAGCATTTCTCAAACACCTCCAGTGTTTACGGTGTTATGGCACACGCCATAAGTAAGTATGTGACTTTGTCATCATGCCCTATTGAGGATACATCTGGACCCAGAGAGATATTCATGATTCTAAGATATACTAACTGTCCCTATAATTTCACCAGGGTCTCTGTGTTTGGGCCCAGTCACATATTAATCATCACAGAGAGCTAACAATTATTTCCATTCTCTAAAGCTTTTCAACTTAATTATTCCAATTTTATTTTATTTTATTTCTTTATTTTTTAGTTTAAGAATCCGAAGTGTGAGAAAAATAGAACACAGTAGTACTTTGAGACTTGTCATCTCAGTGCCACGGGTCTTCTTTTAACAGGAATATTGGATATAGGGTAGAGGTGGGAGGTCAGTGACAGGAGATATGGTTATGGCAATGCAATCCCACAAGTAGCTTCTGAGGCAGAAGTCCATGAAGAAGACTACAGCAACAGAGCACAGAGAGATGGCTTGTGTGACAAACCAAGAAATATTTTAGGAGTGACTGAAGATTTTGCATGGATCTGATGCTCATTAACCTTATTCTGAGAGGGAAAAAATTTCAGTGAAATTTGATTTATTTCTCTTAATGAAAATAATGATACTTATACATTATAACTTTCATTAGAAAACATTTCACTAAGGCATCTTTAGGAATTGAATGCAATTTGCAGATTATGGGCAAATAAATACAATGAGAAATACTTGTCCTTTTCACATGATTTTTCCCACCTACAATCCTGACAGTGAGCTACTTATTGTGTGTCTGCCTTATTTTTATGTTTGCAAAAGAAATATAATAATATTGACCACAATTAATTTTGGTAACATGACTAGCAAAGAATATATAAAAATAATGTAATGCTTTTGAGCGCCTTGAATAAATGTTGTTTCATGACTCTAGTAATTATATTTATATATTAAGTTTATTTAATTCACAACTTAATGAAAATTTCATTTTTTGCAAACATTCACCATTTTCTTTAATTTGTTCATTTGCCTAATTGTCAATCATCATATTTCTTCAAAATTATGTATTATTTTATAGTAAAAAAGTACTCCTACATTTGGCGTTGTCATTTTAGTAAGAAATAACAATTGAGTTCGAAATAAGGCTTTGTTGTCTTGATAACATTTTCTTTACGACTTGGAAATTCTCTTAGATTAACACAATCTTTTTACTAGGGTGATCCAGATCCTTACTTTATACTTTCTTTTTGTTTCTTTTTTTTGTTAAATATCTAATGTGGTAGAATCCATGACAGGACACCAAAACCTAACAAGTTAATTTACCATAAATTTTAATACTGTTTCCAATTTTATGATTAATAGTACATTAAACAAATATATTTATTTTATTTTTTAATTTGTTTAAATTATTTTTTAAATTCTTAAATTATAGTTGACAGACAATATTATATTTATTTCAGGTGTATAACATAGTGATTAGGCATTTCTATAGCTAATGAAGTGATCACCATGATAAACATAATACCCATCTGACACCATACATATTACTAAAATATTATTGACTAGACTCCTTATGCTATACTTTACATCCTCATGACTATTTTGTAACTACCAATTTGTATTTCTTAATCCTTTCTCCTTTTTTACCCATTCCCCAAACCACTCCATCTGGCAACCACCAAATATTCTCTGTATCTATTGCTTCATTTCTACTTAGTTTGTTTCTTTATTTCGTTCTTTATATTCCATATATAAGTGAAATCATATGGCATTTGTCTTTCTGTGTCTGAATTACTCCACGTAGCCCAGTACCCTCTAGTTGCAATCATATTGTTGCAAAGGGCAAGATTTCATTCTTTTTTAATGGTTGAGTAATGTTCCATTGCACATAAGAACCACCTCTTCTTTCTCCATTCTTCCATTGATGAACACCTAGGTTGCTTCCACATCTCAGCTATTGTGAATAATGCTGCAATGAACATATGGATACACATGTTCTTGTTTTCTTTTGTTGTTGTTATAGTTTGACTAATTTTAATAACCTATTCACAGCATCATAGAGAACAATTTCAAACAGAATTTCCTTGATAGAAATATAAAAAGATGAGTACACACATAAATTTTCTTAAATTGTTCTTGATTAACATGAACTTTTAGTTAATATTATATAACTTAAAAGTCTTTGATACTTTAGGGATATATAGTGTGCAGAAGTTTTTCTTTTTCTTTTTTATTGCATTTTTTTATTTCATTTTAGTTTCAGGTATACAGTACAATGGCTAGGTATTCATATAATTTATATAGTTTATAAAATGATTTCCCCCAAATACTCTAGTACACATCTGGCACTACATACACCATTACAATAATATTGACTATATTCCCTATGTTGTATTTTCTATTCCCATGAGTGTTTTGTAACTACCAATGTGTACTTATTCATCCCTTCACCTTTTTCACCTAGTCCCCCAACCACACTTCCCTCTGGCAATCACCAGTTTGTTCCCTATACCTGTGAGTCTGTTTCTGTTTTGTTTGTTTGTTTATTTTGTTCTTTAGATTCCATATAAGTGAAATCATATGGCATTTATCTTTGTTTGACTTTTTCCACTTAGCATAATGCCCCCTAGGTTCATCCATGTTGTTGCAAATGGTAAAATTTCATTTTTTAAACTTTTATTTTTCCAGTTTTAAATATAAATTTTGCATTTTTCCTCTTTTGATATATTGAGCTATGTAAGTTAGAGAATGCACGTCTACAAGTGAACACTGTCCATTACTCGATATTTGATTTTAGACACTTAAGCATCAGTTTATTGCTCCTCTTTTCTCCTTTTCTCTTCTACTCGCCTTCTTTTCTTCTTCACTTCTTCCTCTTCCACCTCTTTCTTTTCTTCTGTTTACTTTTATTTACAAAATCAAGAATAAGTGTCATCTTCTCTATCCTACGTGACCAGAATAAAAAGATCAAATTACATATTATATATAAAATGTGGAATGGGGGGTTGTCTTAGTCAGTCAAGGTTACTATAATAAAATACCATAAATTGGATGGCTTAAACAACAGATACTTATTTGTCACAGTTCTGGAAGCTGAAAAGTCCAAAATTAGGGTCCCAGCTTATTTGGTTCCTGGTGAGGTCCCTCTTCCTGGCTTACAAATGGCTAGTTTTTTCACTGTGTCTCCTCATGACCAAAAGAGCAGAGATCTCTTATGTCACTTCTTCTAAGGACACTAATCCCATCATGATGGCTTCACTCTTATGACCTACTTGCCTTTCAAAGGTCCCACCTCCAAACACCATCACATTAGGGATTAGAGGCTCAACATATGAGTTATTTGGGGATATACATATTCATTCCATAAAAAGAAGTGAGACCTTTCTCCATAAAAGACAAATAAATAACAACAACAACAAAACACACACACACACTGGAAGAAAAAATGTGTCAAAACCAAGCTATTCAGAATTCTGGAAATTAGTCAAGGCTTGCAACAATATGAGCAGTGTTTATTCACAAAAAACTCTGAATCTTGGTAAAAACAGAAAACTTTGTATCTTTTCACTTGTCCAAGTTCTATTTCTTTTTCTCCACTGCTGCATCAGACTTAAAAACCAACCATCTTCCAGTTACTGGAAGAGAAAGACCAGTTTTGGAGACTGTATTTATAAATTTTTTCTCTTCATTTATGAAGGAAGCACTTTCTATGTGCATTTATCTTCTAAGACTTAGGAAGAAGCCATAGATTTTTAGTCATTACAATCATAGATCTAACACCCTAGCAAGAGATAGGCTGAATAGGGAGCTAGTTTATTGTAAAACACTACCTATTAAGGATACCTCTCTGTTGTAAAGAGTGTAAATAGACAATTCACCAATAGATATGGGTACATTTTATCATGAAAGAAATTCACAGGGAGTGAACATCCTGGGTAGTGCTGGCATCTAGGCTGTGTGGATATAAAGGCAAAGCCATAGAAAAGGGAAATGGGGAGGTGAAGTTTAAGAACTAATAAGTAATCCAATTGAGTTTATGATCTCTTAATAAATTTTTCTTTTTAAATTTTATGCTTTAATTTTGGGAAACCATGGTAGAGTGAGAGACATTCTCAGATCTCTCCCCTTGAAACAACAATAAGCTGAATATCTAAAGCTCAACAAAAAGAACCCAAACTGCACACCAGCATGTCTGAGCATGGGATCTGCTCATAAGAGCTACCACAGGTCAGAATCCCTGGTGTCAGTGGTGGACTGAGACAAATAAAGAAGCCGCCCCTCTCAGATGCTTGAGCTCCTTGCAGGAGGAGGGGGAAGGGTGAAGGTGTGGTGACTTCACCAATCAGGCCTGTCTGGAAGTGCCGGGACTTTTCTCCACAGCCGGCTTCAGGTCTAAGACATCAGGGCGGAAAGCAGAGAAGTGAGACTGAACAGCAGAGAAACAACAGTTGATTTTTACTGGCCCCAGTTGCAAAACAGAGGCTGAGTCAAAGCCCCCAACTCCAAACCCAGAGGTCGCCTCCCTCCATTCCTTCTGAGACCAATCACTGCAGAGCCCCAGGGGAATCTAAGCAAACACTACCAAAACTGTTGCTAACATTGACAAGGACAGAAACCGAGAGTAGAGAGTGTGATTAAAATTTATAAGAAAATAAAAGATGTTAGGCTCTATGTGAAGCAGGGATTCAAGAGGCTTAGACACAACATACTTGAAACCAAAAGTAAAGCGCCTTTTTTGCAGCAGGCTAAAGAGAGATCTTTATAAAATAAATATTATTTCTGGAAAAACAACAGAATACACTTCCATTAATGCCCAGATGGAGAAATAGTCCATTAAACACCATGAACAACCAAGGTAACAAGACATATCAGAAAGAAAGAGAAAAATCTCCAGAAAATGAGCTTACAGACATAGAAATACGTAACTTAAGTGACAAAAAAATCAGTATGGTACTTTTGAAAAAAACTCAGTGAGTTCCAAAACGAGTTATATCAACAATTTCAGAAATTGCAAAAAACAACTAGATGAGCAGAGTGAGGAGATTGAAACCCTCAAAAAGAATCAAATAGAACTTCTGGAGATAAATTACACACTGCGAGAGTTGAAAAATAAAATAACAAGCTTATGAAATAGAGTAGACCAAATGGAGAAAAAGGATTAGTGATATTGAAGATAGAAATCTAGATATAAATCATAAGGAAGAAGAGAGAAATCGAAGAATGAAAAATAATGAAAGAGAAATACAAGAATTAGTTGATACCATCAGGAGAGGAAACATAAGAATAATGATAATTACAGAAGGTGAGGAAAAGGAGCAGGGACTAGAAAGCATTTTCAAACAAATAGTGGATGAGAATTTCCAAATCTAAGGAATGAGCCGGAGTTTGGAATTCAAGAAGTCAACAGAACACCCAACGATCTCAACTCAAAAAGGCCTTCACCAAGACACATTGTATTAAAGTTACCAAAAATCAATGACAAAGACAGAATTCTCAGGGCAGCCAGGGAGAAAACAAAAACGAAAACAAAAACCAGTAACTTATAAAGGAAAACCCATTAGATTATCATAGAACTTCTCAGCGCAGACCTTACAAGCCAGAAAGGAATTGTATCAAATATTTAAACTAT
>NW_006442484.1:3266764-3268510 GCF_000325575.1 Pteropus alecto
TAGAGAAAAAGATATATATATAACTATCCTTTACATACTCACAAGGGTAACCGCACACAGAAGATTCAGAACTGAAGTATATAACGTAAAACAAGAAGAATCAGAGGCAGGACCCATAAAAGCCAACCAGACTAAAGAAAGCAGAAACACAAGGACAAGAAAGCAATGGAAACACCGAGCTACCAGAAAGCAAAGGATAAAATGGCTATGAAAAACCTCATATTTCAATAATTGCCCTAAATGTAAATGGACTGAACTCACTGATAAAAAGACAGAGTTGCAGAATAGATCAAAAAACAAAACCCAACATATGCTGCCTCCAGGAGACACATCTCAGCTCCAAAGGCAAATATAGACTCAAAGTGAAAGGGTGGAAAATGATATTTCAAGCAAATGGCATTCAGAGAAAAGTGGGAGTAGTGGTACTAATATCAGACAGAACAGACTTAAACATAAAAAAGGGAAAGAAAGATACTAAGGGACACTTCATAATGATAAAGGGAATCATGCACCAAGAAGACAACACTTATTAATATCTATGCTCCCAATCAGGGAACCCTGAAATATGAAAAGTGATTACTTACAGAACTAATGGGAGAAACAGACCAAAAAATTATTGTAGTAGGAGATCTACTACAATATTGGATATGGATAGATCATCCAAACAGAAAAGCAATAAGGAAATAACATCTTTAAATGATATCCTTAGACCAAATGGACATAATTGACGTATATAGAGCCTTCCATCCTAAAACAGTTGTTTATCCATTCTTCTCTTGTGCACATGTAACAGTCTCAAGAATCGACCACATACTGGGACACAGAGATAGCCTCAACAAATATAAGAAGGTCGAAATTATACCAACCATATTCTCTGATCATAATGCTTTGAAACTAGAGATCAACTGTAAAAAGAAATCAAAGAAACATAAATACATGGAGATTAAACAGCATGCTATTGAAGAATAACTGGGTCAGAGAAGAAATAAAAAGAGAGATCAAGAGATACAGAGAAACAAATGATAATGATAGTACAACATATAAAAACGTTTGGGACATGACAAAAGCAGTCATAAGGGAAAGTTCATATTATTACAAGCCTACCTCCAAAAACAAGAATGAGCACAAATAAACAACCTAATGCTCCCTCTTAAAAAACTAGAAAAGGAAGAACAAATGAAGCCTAAAGTCAGTAGAAGGAAAGAAATAATCAAACTTAGAGCAGAAATAAATTAAATTGAAAACAGAAATATAATAGAAAAAATAAATACAACAAAGAGCTGGTCCTTTAAGAAGGTTAATAAAATTGACAACTCCCTGGTTGGACTCACTAAAGAAAAAAGAGAAAGGACACAAATAAACAAACTCAGGGATGAAAGAGGGGAAATTACGACTGACATCGCAGAAATACAAAGGATCGTGCAAGTATACTATGAAAAAGTATATAACACCAGATTGGACCAGTACTTTGAAAAATACAATCTTTCTAGACTGAATCAAGAAGATCTGGAAAATCTAAATAGAGCAATCAGCAGTATGGAAATAGAAACAATCATAAAAAACCTACCAAAAAGTAAAAGTCCAGGACCAGATGGCTTCACCAGGGAATTCTATCAAACATTCAAAGATTTAATCCCTATTCTCCTCAAACTCTTCCAAAAAGTGAAGAGAAGGCAATATGTCCCAACTCATTTTATGAGGCCAATATTACCTTGATACCAAAACCTGGTAAAGATAACGCACACA
>NW_006442484.1:3268782-3295196 GCF_000325575.1 Pteropus alecto
GAAAACAAAGACTCTAACGATGAAAAACTAAAAACCTTCCCTCTAAGATCAGGAACAAGGCAAGGCTGTCCACTATCGCCACTGTTATTCAGTATAACATTGGAGATCCTAGCAAGAACAATCAAGCAAGAGAAAGATATAAAAGGCATCCAAATAGGAAATGAAGATGCCAAACTGTCACTATTTGTGGATGACATGATTTTCTCTATAGAAAACTCTAAAGACTCCACAAGAACACTACTGAAAACAATAAGCAAATACAGTAAAGTCTCTGGTTACAAAATCAACTTTAAAAAAATCCATAGTGTTCCTATACTCTAATAATAAACATCAGAAAAAAAGTGGAAAAAATAATTCCTTTTGCAAATGCAACAAAAAGAATATATATATATACACATATATATATACAATATATATACACGAAAATACAGCAAAAAGGAATTCAAAAAGAATACAACAAAAATACCTA
The DNA here is from genome assembly GCF_000325575.1 of Pteropus alecto. Classification (NCBI taxonomy): domain Eukaryota; kingdom Metazoa; phylum Chordata; class Mammalia; order Chiroptera; family Pteropodidae; genus Pteropus; species Pteropus alecto. The sequence goes on from NW_006442484.1 coordinate 3,269,252, forward strand.
GGAATAAATTTAATGATACATGCGAAGGACTTATATAATGAAAACTACAACGCCTTATTAAAAGAAATCGAAGAAGATACAAAGAAATGGAAAGATATTCCATGTTCTCTTGGATTGGAAGAATCAGCATAGTTAAAATAACCGTATTACCTAAAGCACTATACAGATTTAATACAATCCACATCAAAATCCCATCGGTATTTTTTAAAGAAATAGAACAAAAAATCATCAGATTTGTATAGAAGCACAGAAGATCCCGAATTGCCAAAGCCATTCTAAGAAAAAAGAATGAGGCTGGAGGCATCACTCTGCCTGATTTCAAATTATACTACAAAGTGACAGTGATCAAAACGGCATAGTACTGGCAGCAAAATAGACACACTGACTAGTGGAACAGAATCGAATGTCCAGAAGTAAACTCATATTTATATGGACAAATAATTTTCTACAAAAAGCCAAACACATACCTGGAGAAAGGAAAGCCTCTTCAATAAACGGTGCTGGGAAAATTGGAAGGCCACCTGCAAAAGAATGAAATTAGACTGTTGTCTATTGTCACACACCAAAGTTAACTCAAAATGAATTAAGGACCTGAATATAAGACCTGAAACAATAAATTGCATAGAAGAAAACATAGGAACAAAACTCAAGGACCTTGGACTTAAAGAGGATTTTATGAATTTGACCTCAAAGCAAGGGAAGTAAAAGCTAAAATAAATGAATGGGACTATATCAAACTAAAAAACTTGTGCTCAGCAAAAGAAATCTTCAACAAGGTAAAGAGCTAACCATCTGAAAGAGAAAATATATTTGCAAGCAATATGTCTGATAAGGGCCTAATATCCAAAATATACAAAAAACTCATATGACTCAATAACAACAAAAAACTAAACTATCCCATTAAAAAATGGGCAGAGGGTCTGAACAGACACTTCTCCCTAGAGGACATACAAATGATCTATAAACATATGAAAAGATTCTCAATATCGCCAGCTATTAGAGAAATGCAAATCAAAACCACAAAGAGATACCATCTCACATCTGTTAGAATAGCTATAATCAACAGGACAAGGAATAACAAATGTTGGAGAGGATGCAGAGAAAAAGGAACCCTCATACACTGTTGGTGGGACTGCAAATTGGTACAGCCACTATGGAAAACAGTATGGAGATTCCTCAAAAAACTAAGAATTGATCTACCATATGATCCAGTAATCCCTCTACTGGGTATTTACCCAAAGACTTGAAAACCCACATCCAAAAAGATATTTGCACACCGATGTTCATAGCAGCACTATTCACAGTGGCCAGGACATGGAAGCAACCAAACTGTCCTATGATAGATGATTGGCTAAAGAAACTGTGGTACATATATACAATGGACTATTACTCAGCCATAAGAAGAGATGAAATACTGCCATTTGTGAAAACATGGATGGTCCTCGAGATCATCATGCTAAGCAAAATAAACCAGACAGAAAAAGTTGAAAATCACATGATATCACCTATATGTGGGATATAAACCTAAAAGCGACAACTTAACAGTACAAACAAACAGATACTTATGGACATAGACTATACACTAGTGGTTATCAGAGAGTTGGAGATGGGGGAAGAGGGGAGAGGTGATGGAGTAAAGAAAGTCAAATATTGGGGGGAGGGAGAGGGTGAAGTAGGTAAAAGGGATCAAATACATGGTAGCTGAAGGAAACTGGACTTTGAGTGGTAATCACATAATAGAATATATAGATGTCAATTTATAATGTACACCTGAAAATTATATATTTGTATTAACCAATGTTACCCCAATAAACTTAATTAAAAAAACCACAAACAATAAAAAAAATAAAAAATGAAAAAAATTTAGGGAAAAAGAAAAAAAAGATCATATTATGTTTTATGTTTCTTCACATTTTGCTGCTAAAAGCTGATTTTATTAACTGTTGCAATTATCATCTCTTTAGGCACTTTTGAGTGACTTCTCAGTTGTTATGGGTATTTGCCACATCTCTAGAGATAAAAGTTTAATTACTGTTTTTCTTATTCACTTTACTATTCTATCAGTAAAGATTTTTCCTAAGATGAATCTTTATCTCATGCCATGTAGTGGAGTCTATTTCCTGCTCAAATATCTTCTTATTTCCTTTTTTATGACTAGCTGGCACAAGAATAAAATTCAGTCCTTCCTCAGAAATTCTGACCCATCTGATGGGGAATGTGTTCTGCAAGAAATTCAGTTGTTGATTCCCCATAACTCATGAGGCCATTCAATGACTTTTCTTGACCCTACCTTTATGCATCCTTTTATTTCCCTCTTTTATGCACCACGACTCTTCATTTTTCTGCATCTACTTTTGAGAAGCTACTCCAGAATTACGCCCATTGGCACATTTCTGTCTCCCCCTCTTATGTACATACAGGTGGGTTCAGCTATGAACTGTAGTGTCATATTTCACCCATTGTTACCTTTTCCTTGACTTCCATATATGATTGTAAAGGTATTGGTAACACCTGTCCTGAACCAACAAAGAGCCTATGTCTTTATTTATGACCTAGGTCAAAATAACTTTATTTAGTTGTGTTTTCTGCCTCAATTCGCAGGAACAAACTCAGGTGCAAATATTTCAATGCAAAATGCAGACTCTTTTTTCCCAATTGCTTTCTCATTCCAATGAACTCCATATTTTCTCACACATGATGGACGAGGACTCAAGACTCAATAATGTTTTCCAGCATTATTGACATTGTAAGCTTCTCCTCACCCTGATTTATTTGCTTATGATACTTTTTCTGATATTTGCTATGATTATTATAGTTAATTATATTAATTGTGCAATTTTTATCTGAAGCAACATTCTTCTAATTGGTTGAGGTCATTCTTCACAGAGGCAGAAAACTCTTGTTAATAGTGTTATCTTCTTTCAAATAGAAATTGACTATCAAGTATTGCATACCATTTGTAAGGATCACATTTCAAGTGGAACTGGCTGAGAAATTTTCTCTGATTTGAAGTACAAACTCAAGCCAGAGGTGGTATGATAAACGTATCCCTCGTGAATGTCTTCTGAATTTCCACCTCCATGCCATGGTCCAGATCCCTTCACCAGAGAGTATTGCCAAAGTCATCTAATTGGTTTTCCTACTGCTTGTCTAATCTACTCTGATTTATCTTCCTAATTATAGCAGAATAGATGATTGCTTAAAATATTTCCTCTGATACTCTTTTCTTTCATGATAACAAAATGATGAATTTTCTTATTTCTTTCACTGTGGTTGGAGAACATACTTTATATTATTTCTACACTTTTAAATGTATAGATATTTGATTTATGACCTAAGTCATGATTTATCCTTTAGAATTTTTCATGCGCACTTGAAAAGTATGTATTTTCTGTTTTGTTGGATGGAATGTTCTATAGATGTCCATTAGGATTACATGGTCTAAAGTCTTATTCAAGTTTTCTATTCTCTTGTTGATCTTCTATTTAGCTGTTCTATCCATTACTGAAGTGAATATGAACATTCCAATTATTATTGTTAAATTGTCTATTTCTCCCTCTATTAATGTTAGTTTTACTTTGTGTATTTTGGTGCTCTGTTTCACGTGCATACATGTTTAGAACTATTATATCTTCCTAAGAAATTGGCCTTTTTATTATTATAATGGGTCCATCTTTATAATGTTTAAAAAATGTTTCAAACTCTACTTTAAATTCTATTTTTAAACTCTATTTTTTGTTTTAAATTCTATTATGCCTGATATCAGCATAGCCACTCCAGCTTTTCTGTTGGTATTGTTGGTGTAATATATGTTTTCAATCCTTTTATTTTCAATTTACTTGTCTTTAAATCTAAAGTGGGTCTCCTATAGTCAATAAATAGTTGGATTGAGATTTTTACCCAGTCTGACAATCTCTGGGTAGATTGTTTTATCCAGTCATCTTTAATGTTAGTATTGATATAGTTGAATTTATATGTACCATTTAAATTTTTGCTATGTGTTTTACGCATTTTTTTTTGTTACTGCTTTCTTCTGCATTAAGAAACATATTCTAATATTTTTTTAGGGTTTACTGTATACATCTTAACTTACCAGATTCAGCTTCAAATTTTAATTAGCTTAATTCCAGTAATGTAGGAGACATTGCTCCTATATAGTTTTGTTCCCTTTTCACTTTATCTGTGGCATCATTGTTGTATACATTATATCCACTAATGTTATGAATCCAACAATAAATTGTTATAATTATTACTTTAGATGTGACATCATTTACTTAGCACATTACAGCTTTGCTTTCACTCACCAGCTTTGTGTTATTTTAGGAAATGTATTACATCTATATTACATTTCTAAATACTATAGTCTCATCAATACAACATGCACATATTATTTTATACAATTGATATTAAATCAATTGAGAATGGAAATGAGAAAATATACATCTACTGTGTTTTTATAGTAAAATAACCCAATATTTCTATTTAGTTCGAATTTATAGTGTCTATTTTTTATTCATTGTCTCTTTTATATATTTTTCTTTACCTTTCTCTACTTTTTTTCAGTGCTGTGAACATAGTTATTACGATTACATTGAAATATTTTTTGTTAAATTCAATATCTAGTTGCTCTCACAGGTTACCTGTTACCTTCTTTTCTTCCCAATGCATGGGTTACGCTTTCCTCTTTCTGTTCATGTCTCATAATTTTTTTTTGAAACTGGACATTTTAGATAATTTATTCTAGCAACTCTGGGCACTGATCTCTACCTCTTCTGAGGTATGTTATTGTTACCTGATAGCTTAATTTTTTAGTGACTGGCTGGATTACTTTAGTCAAGTCAATATATCACCCATTCATCCCCATAAACAATGCTAAGCTTCTAATGTTGCTCCTCAGAGACATATAGTCACTCTGGGAAGACAGTAGTGCAGGCAAGATTCTCCTCTACCCTTTTCCTGACCATACCCAATTGTTATACTCCACTAATTGCCAGCAATCTCTCTACTGGTTTTAATCAAGACATTTGGAAAAAAGTTTTTCTATGAATTAATTCAATCAAATTATGGTTCCATGGACAAAATTATTCCTGAGATTGGTGTGTGATATTTATTCTAATTGCAGGATGACTTCTCCAAACCTTCTTATTCTCTGTTTCTCTTCTGCAAACTAGCCAGCCTACAATCTAATCTTTATAAGATTCACAAATGTCTTGCCAATTAATTGCCTTCACCACAACCTTCCTGTTCTTGAAAGTGTCTTTAGGCTTTAAATTTCTCCACAGTCCATTGTAAATAAAGTAAGTTCTTTTGAGAAGACGTTAGGAGCTATCTGATTTATGGCATTCTCCAAGCCACAAGGAAAAATCTGTGAGCCAAGGATCTAGAGCTGGGGGTGGGGCAAATAGAGATCTTTTTGAGTGACCCTTCTGCTCTAGGAGCTGAGTGCTCTGTGGAAGAAGAGAAGATAGCCTTTTGACTTGAATCTCCTAACATGTAACCACTACCTCATGAGCTAGAGGAAGGGCTATCAGAGATGTAGTGTTCTCAGCATACCATGCCCAAGGGAGAGCTTCTGTTTCATCAGTATGGGATAGATATAAAAGGGACATGGTCACTTTTTAACTGACCTCATCCAGGACATAGCCTGGCAGTAAGATAAAAAAAAAAAAACACTAAAGTTCTGTTTTTTCCAGGAAGAAAACCCTCCTGCTGGATCCTGGGTGAAGAGGGAGCCCTGTGTTCTTGGTTGCAGCAGTCTGGAGCAGAGTTTCTGTATCACTGAGCTGAGAGTGTGGAAGGATGGAGCAGGCTTGGTCCAAATATCATGTACCCTTGCCTTACTTAACATATTTTTATAGATTTTCCCCCAAATTTTTTTTCTTTATATAAGCTGTTTTCCTTTCAGATCATCTCTAGAGCCTTTAAGTTTTTTGTTTGTTTGTTTGTTGTTTTCATTTTTAAATAATGTCCACCAGTGTCACTGGGGAACTAATCACCAGAGTTCCTCATGTTATCATGCCTGAAGAAGATCTCTTGATGAATTTTCAACACCTTTAATACTGGCATAATTTTTCTTTGTCCCCAACCTCTTCACACACATACATACAGACACCCACACCCCCACACACCCCCCTCCACACACACAGAGCAACTTTGTTTTTCTATATTTGAATTAAATTTTCACCTAAATCTTTGATTCTATTAGAGAGCAGAAAACTTGATCTAGCCAGTTCCAATAAACTCAGTCACTTCAGAGTTTCTTGGTCATTTTTGTTTAAACAGTTTATTCAATATGCTAATTTATTTCCTTCTTTCTTTAACTCTGGATTACTTTAACACTCAGGGGACTCTCTTTGCAGGTGGGTAGGAAAAGTAGGGAAAAGACACAGTCCATTGACCTTCTGTGGAATACTCTAAGGTGTTCAGTCTTGTCTGTTCCTCAGGCGTGGCCATACCCCCACCCTGACTTCTTCTGAGGCTACATTTTTCACTCTCTACATCTCTACAACATCCCTATGTTATTATGCTTTCATGGTTGTGTTCAACATTCTCCTTCAGCTACTTGCTATTCTTTCTCAGGGACTCAGAGAAATCTGACACTCCCCCACTTTTCTCTGGAACAATGGAAGACAGAGAGCTACTACTATAGGTCTTTTCTTCCCCAGCAGGTATCTTGATTCTTTTGCTTCCAAACTACAATAGAGAGATGAACCCCCAAGGGGATGATACTTCTCAGGGCTATAGCCCAAACAGGGTACAAGTGACTACTAGTTTCAGATCTTTAAACTTAACTACGGGTTCTATTTTTATTCTTCTTCCTCAGAACATTCTCTAAGGACAGACACAGGACTCTCCCAGAAATCTCACCAGTTGCTCCATTTTACCCTCTCTTTAACTGTCCCTTCCATCCTTTGGCCTAATAATTTTATATCTTCTGGGATGTGAACATTGCCTAGATGTATTTCTTTTTCAAAATTTTCCATGACTTAGACCTGAAATTTTGCTTTTTAAAAAATGTAAATCCCAAGAATTAGAGGTCTCCATTCCCTGATTCTTTATTGATGATATTCCTTGTACTTAGCAGCTTGGATTAGGGGAGGAAAGGTTCAATGAGAGTATAGGTCAGGAGTGAGTATGCTCATTAGTTAAATCTTTTAAAAAAACTTTTGGACATGTGTACATGTTACTTCTTCTTCCGGGATCACTTTCTCCAACTTATTAGCAAACTCCTAATCACTCTATAAGTGAAACTTTAATTGCCTACCACAGAAGATTAGATTACCTCCTTCATACCCCCATGTTTGCTTACATTTATTATTGTATTGGTTATTCTATATTAATATTATTTATGTCTTTGCTGTTGTTATTTGTTTTGACTTCTCTGTCTTCCATTCAGACTACGAGCACTGTAAGTGCTAGTTTTGAGGTTCTGTTGCTGTATTATGCACATTTTATGAGTGAATTGAGAGATAAAGAATGAAGGAAGGAATGCCACATGAGAGAATAGAAATCAATAGGGAGATGTTGAAGACAGAGGCATGAGCTATGGATCTAAGGTATAGTTTGTATTAAAATATTCACATAGTGAAAAAAATAGAATTTCTGATTTCTGGGAGATATAATTGGTTTCAGAAGAACTTAGTCTTATTCCTGGAAACAAGTCTATTTAGGTCAGTAGAGAAGAGTGGATTTGGGAATTTTGGAAGTCAGGAGACAAGATTCTTGTTCTCATCTTGTCAATATTCTTTGAACACAGCCTTCTAGTTTTCCTCTGTTAAGAAGGAAAATAGGAATGTTCTATCATGTGATGAAAGTTGCCATGAGCTTAAGATACTAAATAATGTAACTTCCGCGGATCCAATATTCTAAAGTACTAATTGAGGCATGATTCTCTAACATATTACGTTGTATCCTAATTCTTGAAGATGAGGAGCAGTTTTGTCCTTTCCACCTGTTTACTAAGGACCTCAAGGCAAGTAATTCATCTTGTAGGATCATATCTACAAATTCTTTGCAGTTAGGTCATCTCAGTTTCATCTTGAGTTAACTGTACATATAGCCTATGAGAAATGCTTTCTTTGAGCATGCAAGGAATCTGAGAAGGCAAGAGAGATGTGTTTGTCACAAACCAAGTTAAATAGTCTGGATAATTTTGACTATAGCTGATTATGCACAAATCTTAACTCAGTGTCTAATAATATCATTTTGGTAGCTTAAAATTGTTCATGATAAACATATTTAAGAATATTTACATCACAGAAATCAACAAAGCTACAAATTTGTTGTTCCTACTCCTCAGTTTATCATATTCTTGAATTATTTTATATTATTATTTGGGACAAAGAGCATTGTATTATCTATGATTAAAAAAAATGGAAGTACTTTTCAGCTGCAATCAAACAATACTTCTCATCTTAGGATATTATAGCGTGCTGGCCTGGGATTCAAGATCTGAGTTCTTATTTTAGTTTTACTGTCTCTCTCACCTGATATAAACCAATTTATCCCCTCGGATTCTGTATCATTAGTTTTGAAATGAAGTGATTGGACTAAATGGAGTCCTAGAAGCATCCAGTTCTACTGATTATGACCTTAGGCTTAGAAGAAATATATGTTGGAGGCAACTTGCTTGACAACACATGCAAAATTAATCAATAGAAAAAGGCCTAATTAATCTCTCTTAAAGAACAAATTTGAGCATATGTTGATATTAGTTCTGATCTGCAATTGAAATAATGAATAATCACTTATTCTCAAATTCTCATTATCTCAATTTTAATTATTATTCTTATTTTTTTATTTACCCATTTTTGCATTTGCATAAAGAATTTACAGAAAATTGTAGGCAATTTATCTGTTTATTTTTGTTTAACTACTAATGTTAAGAAATGTCGTCTTCGTTTTTGTCTTTATTTTGAATGAGTGAGAAGGCTGGCCCTCGGCAAAATTACAGAGTAGGTCTAACTTGTCTTCATCGTTCTTGCTATTTTCTATTTCTGATAATAACCATAATAAAAACAATGAAAAAAATAAATAGCCACTATTTATTGAGTTCTTACTATTGCAGGGTACTGTCTTAGGGAATTATGAATTAGCCTCTTTCGCCTGAATTTACTCTTTTCTATCCCAATCTCCCCCACTCTGACCCCAGGCTCCTTACCCCACCCAGGGAATGGCCAGATTCCTGACAGTGCTACTCCTTTTAGGCCTCTACTGTTTCTTGCTTCCTAGTCTCTCAAACAATCTCTCACTCCTATTCCAGCCCTTTGATACTCTAACCTCAGTTGCCTCTCACATAGAAAACAACATGACATTCACATAGAAAAATGTTGTTAAAGACAGTTTAAGTCAGTATAAGAGGAGTTTTACTCACTAAGGGAGATTGAGTGAAAAAAAGAAAATAAAAACAATACCATATAGCAACAGATATTTTCCTACAGGGCACCATGTAGCTAAAAGGCAGCCAACCATTCATCCTTCCTGCTACCATTAGAGCTTTCCAGAAGCATACTTTGACACAAAGTTTGAAGTGTAAGGCATTCGTAGAGATTGACACCCACAAAATAAAAAGTCAAGTTGCAAGGAAGGGCCACACATTCTTAGACAAGTTAGTAGGAAGCTCTGCCATGAATATTGGCTAATGGAGTTGTCTCAGATTAGATCAAAGGGCTGGGACTTGATACTCCCACCTAGCTCAATTACCACATGTGGACTGCTTCAGGAAAAACACATATCCTCGGGTGAGGCTATTCTCTGCAGCTGTAGCACGCCTGAGGGTGGCTGATGACTAGATGCTCTGCTGATATTACCTCTGTAGCTGAGCTATAAGTGCTTCCTTGAAAGCACAACAGTTGGTGTCATCACTGGGTGTTAGGTGATTCTGGGAAAGTCATCACAACCTGAAGTCACATGAGGAAATCCAGGGCACCAACGTGTCACGAATTATTCTGATCTATGAGCTACTGATAGCAAATTATGTGAAGTGAAACACATGATTTCCCTTCCAAAAAAGCTTTTTACTGTTGCCAATAAAATAAATCAGGGTGTTGGTGGGGGCTGTGGATAGAAACACATTGGCACAGGAATGAGATTATCGTTGACAGTAGTCTGTTGGAAAACAATCACAGCACCTTGCATTTGATAGACTCTTTTGAACAGTTCAAATTACCTTGGCATCTCACTTTCTTTGATTTTCTCTAGTATCATGAACATGTATAAAGTTATATGGTGTAGTATACATTTGACAGAGGAGAGAGGTGGAAGCCTGGAGTATTTTAGTGTTTAGTCCAAGTCATCGTCCTTTAGATTACTCTGCTTACTCTCAGCACAGGTAGATGACCTCCCCTCTATTCAATAAGAAGAAAGTTTTTTGATGCAGCAAAATCAGCATCATTCCTGTTTCAAGGCCAAACCTACAATGCCAAAACTCATTCCTTCTTATCTACTTAACAAATTTATTCCCACAATTGCCTCCAACATTATATATTATGTTTTTCTCTTGTCTTTATGACAGTATAATTAGCTTATAAACAAAACATAAGCTTTTCTATCTAAAAACAAAATATCTCTCTTGACACACACCTCATCTGTGTTTTTTGTTTGTTTGTTTGTTTGTTTGTTTTATCAATCTTATTGAAAAACTTCTCAAAGAGGTTTTATCTTCTGTGAATCTACTTCCTCATCTATTACTTTCTGTGAGACATTTCAATTAGTTTTTTGTCTCTGCCACTCCCTGGAACTGTTCCTGCTCTTGTCAATGTCACTAATGGCTTACATTTTGCCAAGTTCAATGGTCAGTCTTCAGTTTTTATCTTATTTAGGCTTTCAGCAACATTTTACCCACTTGATGATTTTATCCTTCTGTAAACACTTTTTCTGGCTTCTAAGATACCAGTTTCTTCATTTTTTTCTATATAATTGATGACTGTTTTTTGGTTCCCTTTGCTGAGTTTGCCTGTCTTTATGACTTCTAAATGATGACTTGCCAGAGGGCTAAGGTTTAGACTTATTGTCATCCTATCTATATTGATGCCATGGGGCATCTCATCCTGTTTTACGGCTTAAAATGCTATTTATATGCTGAAAAGGCTCAAATATTTCTGGTAACAACCAGAAAGACATTTATATAGCAAAGGACTAACATTGCACAGCATGTAATTGAAGTCATAACAATATGAACAGCTGTGACTAAGTCTGCCCAATGTCAGACAATGACAACTACATCACTATGACCACCTGACTACCAGTGATTGAAGAGAACATCAGTTGTCTGAGACATTTCTATTTTACAACGATGTTAAAGTGTGAAAGAAAAATGAGCATTGGAATCAATAACATACAGCATGTTCCTCTGCCTAGTCTATATTCTTACTTGCATAACTGAAACAACTCAAACTTTCCATGCCCCAAACAAAATTCTTCACTCACTAACTCCCCAAAACTACTTCTTTTCCTGTTTTCCCCAGATCATTTATGAGACACACTATTTATCCAACTGCTCAGACAAAACAAACAAACAAAAATACTAAAATGGGAATGAGCTATTTTTGATTTCACTTCTTGCAAATCACAAATTAAACTAAATAATGAATCTGGTAAGATCATTAGATATGTGCTTCTTGCCACTCACTTCCACAGCTGCCCTATTTTCAGTGGTATTATCTCTTTTCAGGAAGGCTTTCTAATAGCTCTTGTTTCTACTCCTGAACTATATTTTTTATATCCCTCCAGAGTTCACAATTCTCCGATGATTTACCTCACACATTAAATTGAAGTGTAAGTCCTTATCTTGACCTTCAATGTTCCACCTTGTCTAGACCTGTAAGTCTTCCCTTTTTACTTCCTGTTCCAACCCAGCTAGACCAGTTTTCTTGCTCTTTCTCAAATATGACAGGCTAATTACTTCATCAGGCTCTAGAACCTCTGCACTTACTGCTACTCCTATTAAAATGCTGCTTAGGCAAGGCTCTCTAAACTTTTATTCAAATTTTCTCGTAAATGTCTCCTCGGTCAGAGAAGTTTTTATTGACCACTTTACAAAATGCAGTGTCTCATTGCCCAATTAGTTTCTGACTTTTTTCCCCTGCTTTATTTTCTAGCAGTTTCCTATTTATTTCTGATTCCTTAGAAATAGGCGATAATATCAAGTAGGCATAATTTGGGTTTAAAGTATAAAGTAAGCATCAGTAACACTTGGCATAAAGGTACAAAGAATATCTGATATAAAGTAGGCATCAGTAATATCTTTGCCCAAAGCAGTTTCATAAAGTTAAGACTTTAGTGAGAATTAGTTTATGGTGTTTTTTTTTTTTTTTTTTTTTTTTTTTTTTGGACTTCTATGGGTGAAACTTGAGTTGAAGAGGTAGTTTTAGAAAGATTAAAGAAGAGAGAAGTCAGAAAGCCTAAAGGTTTTTAGATTCTCAGTTTTCCTGGAGTCCAGTTAAGATTTCCAGAGTAAATTTTATGAGTATCATCAGCCACTCATTTGCCACATGAGATTGCCTGAATTTTATGAATACCTGTTAAAACTAGAACTTTCAAATATCTCTTGGCTTTTAAAATTTTCCCTGATTTCTAGTTTCCTCTACGCAACTCTGTGAGATTAAAGACCCAACATACACAATTTTACAAAAAACCACATGTGCAATCTAATAGAACTGATTGAATAAGAAGAAGCTGGAAGAGTAAAAAGTAATGGAGAAGAAAAATTCATGGAAAGAAAGAATCAAGTGGAGAGATGTTTAACATGCTGAAGCTGGAGTGCAAATTATTCTTTCAACACTACAATTTGAGAACCAGTATCTCAGGAGATGATGCACCGTGAAAGGAGTGTCGGTCCAGAGGTCAAAAGAAAGCCTGACTTTGCTCACTACCAGTAAGTGATGTAAAGAGATGTGATTGCCTCCAAAAGGTCACAGAAGAGCCTTGTAAATTAGGAGCAATGTAATTTAATTGTTTTATTTATTTATTTATACGCAATAATCAGATGATAGCTTAACGCCCGATTGTCTTCTTAGTCAAATCTTTGACCTTTGGGTTGGGGTTAAAAATTCTCCCCCTTTGGGTGTAGGGCTGCCAGAAAGACATTCCCCAATACTTGACTATGATACCTCAGATACCACAAAAATGAACGTAATTCAAGAGCTATGCTTTACAAGACTTTTGATCAATTATTCCTCCACTGCAAAGGTCAGTAGCATCCAAGTAGATGAATCAAGATACAACCCTTATCACTATAGGCTTGCGATGCAGGTATCAAAGATATATTTAATCATACTCAGGCTTGGTTGAATCTCAGGGATTTACTGAATATTGATTGACAGCCCTCTTTCATATCTCTATAAAATGCCTTGTGGAGTTAGTTAAAAGTATTCTATGCCAAAGGATAACTGGAGACCACTGATATATACAAAGAACTCAGAATTTATTTAAAAACCAGTATTGGTAAGGACTTGATTTTTAGGCTACTCTTTTGAGCAGATCTAAGAATTTCCTACTTAATTTATCTTAAAATATAATTATTGCGTTCTCCTACATCTGGGCAATTTTAAGATCCTCATAGATATCTAGAGTAAATGTTTTTCACATATGGCTTTCTATGGTAAGGATGAAAACAAGATTTCTCTTGGTGACTATTTAGTCTCCAGCACCCAGCATAGTTCTTGAATTAGCTGAGTTTTTGTTGTTTTTCCTTCTCCTCTACCATTAGTCATACATATGGATTTTTCCATAGAACCATATATTTCATATTCTGATGCCCAAGCAGCACTATCAGAGAAAACTAACATAAAAGTAAAACAGAAAACTTTAATGAAAAGAACATGCCTCAAATGACTGTGTTTTTCATGTTCTGAATCTGACTTTGTCTCTTAGAATTCAAGGTCCTATAAGCAAAGTATGACCTCTTTTTGAGCGCCACCATTGTTTTAATAAAATCAAATCAGCCTTTTTTTTTTTAATTAGTAAGCCAGATAAAGCTCTTTACCCTCATATTTGCAATAGCAATGCCTACATTTCTTAGTATTTTTGCACACATATGTTAGCTCAAAATTTAGAGAACATCTCTTGCTGCCAAACAATATTGAAGTTTTCCTTTAACCTTCATAAATCACTTTGACTCTCAATGAAATTCATTCTTTATTCTTCATCATCTTCTTTTTCTTTGACATGACATTATTTTCAGGAAAATTGGCTGATAGTGTAACTAGGCAAATCTTCACTTCTTTAAGATGACTTTTTCTCCTCTTTTTATCTTTAATTCAAACTGGTCTTGGGTTCAATTGTGTCTTTTTATTCTTTATCCTTCTGTATACTGCATGGCCACTTTCTTAATCATTAAGCTTCTAGGTCAACATCAAACACTCTTAGGAACAAAACTTCAGGTCTATTGATCAGAGAAACAAGAGTTTCTGTCAAAATAAAGATAATATCTTGCAGCTCCACACTAAAGAAGGAAGAATGACCCTTCCGGTATCCCCTTGAAACTAGACAGAACAATGTCATGATTGACATCAAGGCATGATGCGATGATCAACGGCTTCCTACCATACCTCTGACGAATCAGCAAAGTCCACAACCCTGACTTCCTAGGCTACCATGACCCAAGAGTTTAACCCCAAATAACCTATTCCCTAGAGCCATCGGGGAACCAGGTCTTTGATCTCTAACTCACCTATGTCTCTGGGCTTATTGCCATTTTCTTAAATAAACCTCTACTTTATTTGCTGCAAACTCTTGTTCTAGTTTCTTTTGGCTTTGCTGCATACAAGCAAAATGAAACTCTTAAGTTCAGTAACAATAGTTACTTGTATTGAATAAATTTAAGTTATTGTGCTCATTCCCCAAAGGGACTAGAATTTGAAGTTGTCTCTTAAAAACAGAATCTCAGACTTTATCAAAGCAATGGTAGGAAAATTGAGGACCAATGTCTGTGAAACTTCATCATGAGTATGATGACTTTGTCCACTTAATCATAATCACGGGCCACATACTTCTCACAAATCAAAGAATATCTTCAAACGTAAAACATATTAAAGCTCTCCTGTGTAGAGTGGATAAGCCTAAATCAACAAAAAAATTCAGAAAAGAAAGGTAGAACTTTTTTTTTTTTTTTTTTTTTAATTTGAGACCTTATGCTTGATTTCCAGCGGGCACACAATTTGAGGACTTTTAAATCTATGGTACATAAAACACGATTTATTCTTAAGCTTATGTCAAACAGTACATGAAAATTTCTATTTGTTCTTCTGTTTGGAGAGTATATGTGTGTTTTCAGAGTGAATCTTGGTTTAATTTGCTCAACTGTCAGAATCTCTGTTTCGGTGGGCATAGCAATGACCAATCACAAAAACAAACAAGATAACAATAAAATACTTTTAAACGACCTTGTTTTCTTTCCTATTGCTTTATTTTAATCATTATTCTTGGAAGTATAATATTAAAAGCTGGCTAATACAGATCCATCTTTTTAGATGGAAGGGATTGTGGTCCTAGTTCTTGGAATTGTACAGAGGGGGAAATTCCTTGACAGAAATATTCTCTTTACATTTATTTCTTGCAGTCTGCACTTTGCAGTGAGCTTGTTTAGTAATTGTCAGCTCCAAAATGCCATGCAGTGACAAAATGATGTATGGAGTTTCCATGTCAGCAGAGTAGCATCTGCAGCAAACATCCATTCTGCCTATATTTACAGTGATTCTGACACAGACATCTCTTTCCTTTCATTTGACTCCTTTATAGGGACTCATGTTTGTTTAAGATAAGCCTTGTATCAATAAGGCTCTAAACACTTTGAAAAAAAGAAAACAAAACAAAATACTAAGGGCTTATTGAATTGAAAGTTGTCCTCCTAAAGTTAATCCACTTAAGAAGCATACATATTCAGTATTGATATGGGGATCAGTTGAAGCAATGAGTAAAGATATTAGTTCTGATACTGGTTAGGGAGCATGTAATAGTTATGATTTATAAAGCAACTATTGTGGGCTTAGCTTGTACTAGGAACTTTACATATAATATAAATAACTCTGTTACCAGTACCATTTATCAAGCACTTTCTATGAATATGATCCTGGCCTAGATACCACTCATTTTATTTTTGCAAGAATAGTCTTCAATTTATCCATATTACACAGCTATCATTTATTCTATATCAGTTATATATATTCTATCTGATGGTCTGTACCTAATAGAAAGAAAAAAATAGTAATAACTATAACACTAGATGCTATTTGTTAAATAGTATCTATGTATGAAGCATTATGCTAAAATATTTATACACATAGATGATAGTATTGGCCACTATATGATATAGACATATGGATGATGATAATATTGGTCACTATGTGATAAAGAGATTCTTCTTGCTAGACACAGTGCCAGCATTATTTAAATTGGTATAATAAGCCTATACAGGTTTTTCAGGCAAGGAAACTGAGATTTACAGACATTAAATGCATTGCTCAAGGTCACACATCGAGTAAGTTCAGGGACTTTGAACTGAATCTGTGTTAGGCTGATACTGCAGGATGATCTTGTTCCATTCTGCTACACAGTGTATATGTGTTTGTGTGAGTGTGTGTGTATGTGAGTGGTTGTGTAGATGAACACAATGAAGTCACTCATTTTATGCTGCCCTACACATCTGAAATAAAGGCTCTTAACAAAAGAATCATAACTCACAGCTAAACATTTTAAAGACATTCTTTAAGAACTAACTGAAATGACACAATTTTTAGAGCAGAGAGTTCTTAAAAACTAAATCTGATTTATTCAAACCATGATTAGGGTAACAGATTTGATTTGCACTTTAAAGCTACATACATTTTTAAACTCTCCTCATTCAAGAAAAAGATGTTTTCTTACTTACTTACATTATTTTTGGGATATATGAGCCAGAATTCAGTAGCCAAGAATATAGTAATCACATCTATTTGTAGAAAAAAAAAATTGAACAATGAAACGAAGAAACCAAACTGTTTCTCTACAACAAGACAACTAAAAAACAGGGATCACTGTTATCTATAATAAGAATTAAAACAAAACAAACAAAAGACCACACACAGTTGTGGCTGCTTCGGGCACTGATTCGCTAATCACGATCCTGCTCTATGGGCTCAGATCTAACTAACAATTTCATTATTTATGGTTAAACATGCCTATGATAAACATGGTGGTGGCATTTGGCCCAGCCACACATGTTATTACATTATCTGTATTTCTAAGTCCTAAATAAAAGTGTTTCAGTGAAAGAGTATAAGAGATTGAACTAGTACATTCCTTTGGTGATGGCCAACATGGAGTCTATTTAAAAGGCTATTTGTTTTCTTGTTTTCTGCCTGTTGGGACCCTTGGAGAATCTCATTTCCCATATCAAGAGCCCAGCATCCATTAGCAATGCAGGTCTAGAACCTATGCTCTGAATCTTCATTTCACATTAACTCATACTTTCTGGATTATTCTGTGATCCCCATGGCTCTTGGCTGATTGTCTTAATCTGGCCAATGCCCTGCCATGCCTTTTGTTCCCTGACTTTTATTATTTGTTTCTTCTGGTAATTTTGTTTTAATCTTTCTCAAAAATGAGTTTGTCTTCCCGTTTGGGTCAGCTCTCTTTTATTGGCTTGTAATGCCCCTTTCATGTCAATTAAGTATTGGTCTAGTCCACACTGGTAGATAAATACTCTGGATTTTTCTGGGCCCTTCCTAAAGAAAATTAAATAGTTGTCTTTCCTCTTCAGCATTTATCTTAGTTGCTCTGTAGTTCTCCCATTTCCCAGGCATGAAGAAGCATCATTCCTAAGATGACCTTCTCTGCGTAATCAGTGGCTCATGCATTCACTGTAGCATTATCTACTTTTTTTTTTTCACTTTTTTTCTATACTTCCTGGTCATTCAGCTCTCACAAAGAAAAGAGATTTGAGAAATTACTCAGAAAGGATCAAGACACAATGGCAGTGAGGTAGAAAGAATGCTGGCAGCAAAAGCTATTTTTATTTCTTCTTAAAAGACTATCTATAGCCATCCATCTACTCTTAGGCCAGGATTTGAATTAAGAGTAAGTAGAGTTACTAAAGAGTTATCTGTAGATTTAAAAATGTTCAAGAGTAATATCTTATTTATTAGGGAAGAAGAGGAAGTTACTATACATAAATATAGAGCTCCATACTCATAAACTGTGCTCACTGATTTAGTATATTATTTTATATAATTCTAATTTTAAACCTTCAAAGTAAATATTAAAATTACTTTGTATAAAGGAGGAAATTAAATATCAAATATATTTGTAATTGCTTTAGGTTCAGATAGCAAATAAGTGGATGAGCATGGATTCATGACCAGGTCAACTTATCTTTGAAGATGATATTTTTATCTCATTACACATTATAGAAAAAACATGTAAATTAGCAAAGATTTTTTTTTAATAAAATCACATAGGTTTCAAGTGTACAATTCAATAATACGTCATATGTATATTGCATTGTATGTTTATCACCCAAAGTCAAATTTTCTTTCATCAGCAATAAAATATGTTTTTTTTGTTACAGATGTATATTCTTCTGCCCTCCTTTTTTTCTATATACAAATTTACCCTTTACTTTATTAGGTTCTTCATTTATTTGCCAATAACTTAATAATAACTATATATATGCCTTCACATATTTGATTTTAAATCACTGTATGCCTTTCACCAAGGAACTGTGGAATGATAAATTACATTTCTGCTTAAAGATTATTGAGGCACTAGTGATCTCCCAATGAGAAATTTGATTGGAAAAGGGACTAGAAATTATCTCATATAGAAAAATATTCATCAACTAAGCATGAATCATGAGTCAGTAGGGGTTCTAGAAAGCTAGGAACTTCCAATGTTGTCTTTGGCAGTGTAATAAATACAGTGTTCTGCACTAAATGGTGATAGTACCACTCTGTTTAATGCTAATTGTATCAGTATTTAGAGAAGTGCCACATTCAATGCTGGATACAACTCTTTAAAATGATTATGATGAACTGGAGATGAATAGAAGGAGAGAGTCCCAGAAAGTGGAGAGTATGCAATTGAAGGCATATCAAGATAAAAGTTGCAGGAGGAGAGGAGGTATTTAGCAAACACTTACATTGATATCTCTTCAAATATTTCGTGGAATGTATTAGAAGAAATTGTTTGGCTTCTTTCTATTTTGTAGCCACAGAAAGATTTGCAAGAGGAAATTATTAGGAGCTAGATTTGGTCTTAATGGAAGGAAGGACTTTTAGATAATTAAAGTTGTCTTGAAATGTAAGGAACTGCTTAGGGAGGCAGTGAATTCCCCATTTCTGGAGGTGTGCAATAAGAGGCTACATGACCACTTATTTGGAATTTACTCATCTATTTAGAAGGTTGATATAGATGACCTAATCTCACTCCGTATTGTAAGAGCCTATTATTCAATGCTTGGCGGTGTCTGTTCCAAGAACATTTTAATTTGATTACCGTAGTCTGAGTCAACAAAAATCTGGTGGATCTTTGACCAACTCGACAGCCTCTTAATTTTTTTCTTAGTATTTTGTTATTCGTTATATACTTTTTCTGAAGACTACTACAGTTGGAGTCAGAAAATTGTCTATGTTGATTGGTAGCTCCAGTCCCAGCTCAGCTCCTTCTTCCTACAGAGAGTGAGAGCAATCAGCCATAATATGTATTCAGGTGAGGGCCAATCACTATTTTGAAGGAATTTTTTTTTCTGCACATCATCCCAACTTTTTTCTATGTTCTCATTTACTATTTGCAATTTGCAAAATTATGAAAATTGTCATATAGACCAGAGTTGTTAGACAATTCTGAAATAAATCTACAGCATTATAAGGTTTTGAATTTGTGGGAAGTGACCACACATGCATACGCAATAAATCTCAATTTATTTAGTCAAGAATATAGAACTAAATAAAAGTGAGGCTCCACAGAGCAAGAGTAAATGTAGTGTATTGTGGTAATCATTGTACTTGCTCTTCATATCCAGGATATGCATGACACTACCACTCATACTTTCCATACCAGTAGGGTCTGGGGAAAAAAAGTTATAAAGAAGCTGAATTCTTGCTAAGTCAGAGTCCTTTTTACTTTAGTTTATACTGTATTTCCAGAAAAAAAAAAGTAAGGTAACAATCTATATATTCCCATTTAAGTAAACATTTACATTAAGCATTAATACATTAATGTGAGATGACAATTGGATGAAGTATGACAAAGGAGTAGTAAATACAGTTTTAAAAGATCCCTGACTGTTCAAACATATAAAAACATAGAAATAATTTACTCTGGGCAGTTTAAGTTTTAATTATTTTAACTTTATTCTTTCATTTTTTTTCATTTAATTTGATTTTATATTATTTTGTATTTTTTTAATTTGAGTATCTTATTTGTTTTTATGTGCGTTTTGTTATTTTCTGGTTTAAACAGTACTTTGTCATTTCTTGAGCACATTATGGATTTTCAACTTGCTTTAGGCTCCATGATTATATTGCATTGGCATGCAACTTTTCCAATCTTCATTTAATTTATCTGTTGTTTTTCTCTGTTCCATACAGTTAATAACAATGATAGATTAAATACAATCAACTTTCATTCCCATGGCATCTCGCAGGAAAGCCTCCTGGCTGAACAAACTTCTATTTATCATCTGATTTTACATTTAGCCTGTTGGCCATTCTTCAGTCCATTTAATAGTGCTTCAAATATATGCCCGGCTAAATGCATGGTTTCTAATTATCTAACAGAATTCAAACATTTAGGAGATTTTTGTTCATTGTTAATGTTAATCATGAGAAGTGTGAGATGAGTCTGTTTGATCTATAGCAATTTGATTTTCTCCATCATAAATGCATTATGTTCTTAGAGCAAATACAGCTGATTATTTTTTGTTTTAGTCAATAGGTCTAATGGTTGATATTAAATATTATAGATGATGAGGGTGAGATTCAGATATATTTCTACAACTTGAAAGTATTTACCCCAATAGACTTCCCACGCTATATTTTTATTGCATTACAAATTAGAGACATTCCAGATGCAAATAACAGTGACTGGAGTAATGCATTAGTCACAGTCTTTTAAGATATTCAGTCGCTTGTCCCTTGTCCAGCTTTCTGGGGAAGATTTATCTAAAATTTATCAATATATTTGGTCACAGAGGAGTCTTAATTATTTATAAAGTGTCCAATACTTATAGGAAGGAAAGTTTCTCCTAAAAAGATAGTCTTTTTGAGATATTTCCCTGCAAAATTATTATTTATTTTCTTTTTCCACAAATCAAAATGATAGTCTTCTACAACACATTTTTCTCTTCCCAACATCCTTTTAAAAATATTTTTTATGATTAATTGATTTACTTAGCAAAATAACTTTTAAACTGATATTTTTTCCACTTTCACACAAAATTAAATTTGACTTGGGGATGATCTTTTTTGATTACTGCCTTTGATTATGATATCAAAATTAAGAAGACCATGTAACTCATAATACAGAATTTTGTAATATTTCAAGATACCTAGAAAATGCAAAAACAATAATAAAAACTGAATGTAAAAGTGGAAACTTGTTTGAATTTTATGAAATATTGAAATAAATTATCATGATAGCTAAAAAAGATGATTACAGTAATTATAAATCATTTTATTAGTGTACTGTTTTAGATAAAACTTGGCCAGAAAATAAAATCATGCCATCTATGAATTTTTTAATGATTCTGTAATTATGCTGTCTAGTCATACCAATTTGTGTCTGACATCTTTATTCTCATAAAATATCAGAACAATGTACCTTTGCATAGTAGACTTATTTTTTAGAGGGAAATAAGTAAATTATCTAATTTAGTCTTTTATTAACAATAACTTCCATATGATTTGGAACCTGGAGTGGGAGAGGGATTATTCTAAATACCTAAGATTTTCATGTAACCAAAATTTTAAAAAAATGATAATTGTTAAGTTTCTAACAAATTGTTATGCTTATATTTTTCTTTAATATTATAAAATATTGAGCGGTGCTTAATGATAACAATATGTACACACTAAACTTAGTGAATTTGAAAAATCAAAGTTAAAATAGATCATGTATATCAGAAGAAACTATAATGAACTATAACATAAAAAGGCAGATGTTTAAATTATTTAAGTTTATTTTATGGTACATTCAGAAGATGATATCTATACCTTGTAGATAGCTTTGACAGTAGGGGTGAGATGTGTAGATTATTATAGTAGGAAATAAGAAATATTGGCTGATTTTTGATGAGAGATTCAGATTAAAAAAGAGTTCAGTACAATAAGTCAGCTTGAAAAAATTTGGGTGTGAGTGATGCATGAATTCCTGATATATTTTATTTTACTTTTTGGGTGGGGATGGTGAGCCCATTGACTTTGGTGGGATACACATAAATGCTAATTATCATCAAATATTTGATGGCCAAAACAACAAATGAAAAGGCAGAGAAAAATACAAGAGATATTGATACCAAAAATTTATAAAAATTGCTGTAGAAAAATAGTAGTTCGCTATTACTTTAAATTTTGTCCTAAATGAATTAGGTGATGCTTGTACCATCATCAGGAATAAAAAGATTCAGAGGAAGTGTTATTTTAAGTTTTAACCAAAAGTCTAATTTAACATATTGCAAAATTATTATAATGAGGAGAAATGTAATTATATAAAAGCAATTATAATAGAGAATAATTATAACCAGAATTAATTGTTACAGGCACTATTTTCAAATTTTTATTTTTATTAATTCAATCTCTCCATTGGCTTTAAGAGACACATAATACTACTATCCCCATGTAATAGGTGGCAAAAATTAAGGTACTTAGGGTTAAAATAATCTCCCAACATGCATATTGTTACTGAAAAACCCCTAGTTAGGCTGTTCATCCTTTGAAAGCCAATTCTGGAGAGACAAGTGTTGGGTGGAAAGGAAAGGCTGCTTCATTCAGGAAAATGAAAGCTTAGGAAGGTGGCCGACGAAAGTCCAAAGACCATCTTTGAAGTTCTGGACCAAACAGAAGAGTTTTCAAGGGAAAAAAGAGGTGAGAAAGTTCCGAGGATCTGAGAGAGGTCTGTGTTTCTTTCATCACAGATTTTTAGTCAACGCTTTTTATATTGGACTCCTGAGTGCCAGCAGCTGGTAACGACTACCTCGGAGACATTCTTCCCATTTACAAAACAAACTCTTAAATTCTCTTTGAGGCCCTGAAATTATCCCCACCTGCTTGACAAAGAGACATCACCTTAGCAACATAAAATTATACCGTGAGGATAAAAGTTGAGAGAGAAATGTCATTAATGTGTGAACAAAAGCTTAATTAAGAATTAATTTTTTAAAAAATTTTGCTGCCAAAAATACTAGGGGCATTAAAATCATAAGAGGCTGAGCTACAATAGATCATTAGTGGCAAACTTGGGATTCAAACCCAGAAAGTTTAACTCATGAGTCTGTTCATTTTATCATTGAATTACAGACACTGGACTAGGATTTGTACATGAAAATATATGTAGAGAGTATTAAGCGCCAAGGCTCAGATGAGGCAAGTTAGGTGACTATGTTCTAAATTTAAGGAGGCGTTTGCAGGATCCTGAGAGCAAGAGGCTCTTTAAACTTTGATTCTTAAGAGTCTTGCTCCCAGAGAGATGTGGTTCTGAGACAGACGCTTAAAGACACCTAGCATGGACTTATGCTCTGTAAGATAGACAGTGTAAGGCTGAAAGGAGAGATCTAGGGAGAAAACCCTGAGATCATGAAAGCGCAGGAAGAGGAAACAGAACAGAAGAGAAATGGAATCCTAAAAGAATTAGGGTAAAATTTTGAAGTATCGAAGTATTTCAACACTTGAATAAGAAACAATTTCCAGAAGGAATGTTTGGTGAGGAGTATGTTCCAATTACCAGGTCTGAGTAACAAATTACCTCAAAACTTAATGCTACAGGACATTTATTAAGTTTATAGAATCCACAGGTCAGAAATTCATAAAGGGCACAGTGGAGATAAATTTTCTCTGTTTTATAATGTTTGGGGTCTCCACTGGGAAGAAGCCAAGCCTACAGGGTCTCAACAGCTAAAGGCAGGCATCATCTGAAGTATAATCATTCATGTCAGGTGGCCAAACCTGGCTGTCAGCTGGGACTATGTCTGGGCTTGTTATCTGCAACAGCATACATAGCCTTGCCTGGCCTCTTCACAGCATGGTGGCTGGGCTCAACAGACAAGTATGCCAACAGAGAGAGCCAAGAAGAAGCTACATTAATTTTATGACTTAGCCTTGAAAGTCATATAGTGTGGTTTCTGCCACAGTCTATTGGTCAGAGTTGGCATAGGCTTGCCCAAGGGAAGGGAAATATTCTACCTCTTGATGGGTATTGATGAGGATCTCACAGAGCTTGGAAGACTAGAAATAGTGCGATGGCTATTTTTGAAAACTACAACCTGCCATAAGGAAGGGCATGAATTAAACATGTTCAGAAGGACCGGGATCGGTGATAGCCATGGTGGGTAATTTGGTATTGGACTTGGATTGATTTATTTTGGGATTATTGTGAATAGAGAGCTCATACTTAAGAAAATGTATGAAAAATCAGTGGAGGACATTTGTAACTAATTTGAGAATTTGAGTACTTAGAGGAAGAAAGAAATAGGATAGTAATTGGAAAGAAGAGAAAGATGACATGAGGTACTTCTCAAACATGATCAAGAAGTCTTCAAATATTTAGCTAAAAAAAAACTTTGTGATATAAATGTTAAGGAGGTAACCAAGTTTTTTTTTCTTCTTTTGTAAGGAAGGAAACAAAGTTTTTCCTTTTTTTTTTTTGGTGCACCAACAATATGTGCTAAGTGTTTCACATATGATCTCATTTAATTCCTACAACAGGGTAGATGGTTTAAAGCCCATTTTATATACAGAAACCTGAAACCATCTAGGTCTAATAACTTTACTAGTTTATAAACTAAGCAACAGAGTTTTCTGCTTATGGTGGGCATGACTCCAAAATGGGGTGTGTGTGTGTGTGTGTGTGTGTGCGCGCGTGTGTGTGTGTGTGTTTGTGTTTGTGTTTTCAATTGATATGGGAGGTACCTAAAGATAACATCAAGTTGCATCGCTGTAACAGTTACTTTCTTAAAATTACTTTCAATAATGTTTGTGCCCTAGCATATCTGCTTTTTGTGCCTCTAAAAATATTGGCTCAGATTGCATCAACTTTTATTTTCCTGCTTTGATTAGTAAGTCAGAATGAAAGTAAATAACAGGTGACTCATGAATATTTAGAATTGAGTGAGAAGACTAGCGGACTATAAGTAAACTCTTAGTCCCAAAGAAGTAAAGAAGGCCATGAGAAGCAAACATACTCAGTTTCAGCACTGAGCTGATTAAGAAGGGAAGGTTTCGGTGGTGAGATGCCCAGTTGGAAGAATGCACGAGGGGCTGACATGAGATTGAAATGGAAGGCACCAATTTTATTGTGGAGAGCGCACTTCTATTGAGGAAAATATGCTTCTATTGTGAGGAACATGCTTCTGCTCTGTTAGGGGACTGCATGGGCTCCACATATATCAGATTGCGATAGTGGCATACTGCCACACATGCGTAATACAATAAACTGAATTGTGCTTACATGAGCTGGGCACAGACGCCCTACTACACTAATGTAACATTCTAAATCCGGGTCCTATTCCTAGTCATGAACCTGGATCACAGCCAGACCTGGGACCAACCAGGCCTGGAACCCATACTCAATGATTTCCTTCGATTAATACCATAGAAAAGCTGTTATGCTATTCTTAGTTTCCTGGTATCTGAAGTTTAGACAGGTAAGATTTATTCCAAAGTTATTTATCTAGGTGTAGCTGAGCCACAATTAAATCCACGATTTTCAAACTCTAAAGTTCTTTTCTTGCTGTCTTCTTTGAGAAATATATATATAT